>NC_029781.3:60569965-60574158 GCF_000817695.3 Arachis duranensis
GCAAGCAATTATTATCATGCAATCTATCCTATCTAACAAAAGAAAAATGACATATTGGTGTTAAGAGAGAGAGATAATCTCCGGAAGTCAAGTACTGACCTCTTCACACTTAAGGCTTGGCACGGTCCTCCGTGCCATCAGTAAGGAGCAAGGTGGGGCTGAGAGCGTCGCCTCCACTGGTCGGGTCGTCATGGCTCCCCGTGCTACTAGGTGAGGGGGAGTCCGGGGTGTCCTTCTCTTCTGGAGGTGGGTGAGTACCAGCAATGAGCTCTTTCAGATAAGTGTAGGGGCGCTTGTTACAGCGCTCTATTTACTCCATCCGCCGGTCTTGCCGGTCTAACCTCTGAAGGATTTGAAAGAACATCTGAGTGGTGGATAGTGTAGGAGATGTAGGTGATGGCGGGGTAGAAGTAGGAGGGTTGTCAAAAGACGGGCCGGGATGTCAGCTAGCAGAGAGTACTGGGGTCTGGTATACTTTCCATTCGGGAAATACTGATCAGCCCTTGGGATCATGGCTTTGGTGTCCCCAGCCCTATAGAAGACTCCTATTGCAGAGACAAGATCCAAAAGCAGCGGGAAAGGGTAGGTTGCCCGCAATTTGTACGTGTCCCATGGCCTGCTGGATGTGTCTTGGTAAGTTGAGGGGTAGCTCTGTAAAAATACACCAGATGAGAACAGCCATGTCCGTAGTGAAGGTGGACTCGTGAGTGCTCGGAAAGACATAGTGGGACATAATCTGTGTCCACACGCGAGCCTCCAAGGTAAGGGCTGGAGCTGAGATGCTCTTAGGTCAAGTCTGATGTTGCCCATAGATCCATGTGCTGCCAGGTTGTGCTATAACGTCAAGGATGCTATTCCAGTCAAACTAGTATGTTTGGCGCTTGAGAGAGGCCTCTTGATAGGTGTCCAATCCCTCTGGGCCAGATGGAAGATCCAATACTCTCTGAATGGTCCTCTCGAAGACAGGGACTTACTTTTGACGAATATAGACAGACTACAGAGTCAGCAAGTGAAAGTTGGAGTAGAATTTAACTACCCATGACAGATTGGCTTCCCGCGGCTGCCTCCTCAATAAAAGATAATAGCTTAAATACATGGTATCTACAATATGTAGGTAAGACATCAATTAAGAGCATGAAGGCATATCATAACAACTAGATGCAAGAGGGTTTATGGCATGCAAGTAAGAGGCATGAGAAGTATAGCTCAAGCATCAATTAGTAAATGTACGAAATTAATGAGTGCTTGTATTATGACAATTGTGAAGGATATACTCAATATATGTGGATTGCGGGAGTAGTGAAAAAGAGGCATTAAAGTGGAAGAATAAAAGAGAAAAGAAGTCAAAATGCCATGAGAGCTTTTTCACAAACACTTGGTGTGCAAGTTAAAACAGGAATAATTAATCCAAGTGTATATGAGATCCAAAATAAAATTTCAATTGTCAAATTTCTTCTCATAATATCCACAAGCTGAAATAAGATAAGACCCAAATAAAGCTCCAACACCAACATAAAAAAGCATGATAAGATAATGAGAAAGAAGGTAAAGAAAAAAAAAACAAATGCAATATTGAAAAGAAGAAAGAGAGAAAAAATAGGAGAAGGAAGAAGAGAAACCTTAAGAAGAAAGTGAAAATAGAATGTTGAATGGAAGTAAGAATGAGAGAAGAGGAGTAAGAATGGAAGAGGGGAAGAAAAGGAAATTGGAAAAGAGGAAAAGAAGAGGAAATTGTAGTTGCCGGCATTGGTGACTCCGGTGGCGGCGGAAGAAGGGAAGAAGAAAGAAGTAAGAAGTGAGGGGGAAGAAGAGGGAAAGAATAAAGAAGAAAGAAGGAAGAATTAGGATTGAATGAGAATTAGGATTGGGAAAGGGGAAAAAATTGAAATTGACGGCGTGGTGATTAGGTGATGCGGCGCAGGCGACGCGCACGCGTGCCCTACGCGTTGGTGGACGAAATTGTGATACGTACTCTTTATTGTTGTATGGAATTACTTCCCCGATAATGGCTCCAAGAACTTGGTGCTCAATATCATGGTGTCTAAAATTTAATTCACAACTTCGCACAACTAACCAGCAAGTGCACTGGGTCGTCCAAGTAATAAACCTTATGTGAGTAAGGGTCGATCCCACATAGATTGTTGGTATGAAGCAAGCTATGGTCACCTTGTAAATCTCAGTCAGGCTTATTACATTCATCCAATCCTTCTTACTCCTTTCCATGGCAAGCTATATGTAGGGCATCACCGTTGTCAATGGCTACATCCCATCCTCTCAGTGAAAAAGGTCTAAATGCTCTGTCACAGCACGGCTAATCATCTGTCGGTTCTCAATCAGGTTGGAATAGAATCCAGTGATTCTTTTGCGTCTGTCACTAACGCCCAGCCTTCAAGAGTTTGAAGCTCGTCACAGTCATTCAATCCCGGAATCCTACTCGAAATACCATAGACAAGGTTAGACTTTCCGGATTCCCATGAATGCCGCCATCAATTCTAGCTTATACCACGAAGATTCTGATTAAGGAATCCAAGAGATATGCGCCCGGTCTCGGTAAAACGGAGGTGGTTGTCAATCACGCACGTTCATAGGTGAGAATGATGATGAGTGTCATGGATCATCACATTCATCAAGTTAAAGTGCAACGAATATCTTAGAACAGGAATAAATCGAATTGAATAGAAAATAGTAGTAATTGCATTGAAACTTGAGGTACAGCAGAGCTCCACACCCTTAATCTATGGTGTGTAGAAACTCCACCGTTGAAAATACATAAGTGAAAGAGGTTCAGGCATGGCCGAATGGCCAGCCCCCAAGTGGTCACAAGACCGAATGGTCAAAGACTTCTAATACAATAGTAAACTATCCTATTTATACTAGACTAGCTACTAGGGTTTACAGGAGTAGGTAATTGATGCATAAATCCACTTCCAGGCCCACTTGGTGTATGTTTGGGCTGAGCTTGATCTATCAACGAGCTAAGGCTTCTTTTGGAGTTGAACGCCAAGTTGTAACGTGTTTTGGGCATTCAACTCCGGTTCGTGACGTGTTTCTGGCGTTTGACTCCAGACAACAACATGGAACTGGCGTTGAGCACCAGTTTACATCGTTTAATCACAAATAAAGTATGAACTATTATATATTGCTGGAAAGCTTTGGATGTCTACTTTCCAACTCTGTTGAGAGCGAGCCATTTGGAGTTCTGTAGCTCCAAAAAATCCATTTTGAGTGCAGGGAGGTCATATTTCAATAGCATCAGCAGTCCTTTGTCAGCCTCCTATCAGAGTTTTGCTCAGGTCCCTCAATTTCAGCCAGAAAATACCTAAAATCACAGAAAAACACACAAACTCATAGTAAAGTCCAGAAATGTGAATTTAACATAAAAACTAATGAAAACATCCCTAAAAGTAACTAGATCATACTAAAAACTATCTAAAAATAATGCCAAAAAGCGTATAAATTATCCGCTCATCACAACACCAAACTTAAATTGTTGCTTGTCCCCAAGCAACTGAAAATCAAGTAGGATAAAAAGAAGAGAATATACTATAAATCTCAGAATATCAATGAATATTAATTCTAATTAGATGAGCGGGACTTGTAACTTTTTGCTTCTGAACAGTTTTGGCATCTCACTTTTTTCTTTGAAGTTTAGAATGATTGGCTTCTCTAGGAACTTAGAATTTTGGATAGTGTTATTGATTTTCCTAGTTAAGTATCTTGATTCTTGAACACAGCTACTTTTATGAGTCTTGGCTGTGGCCCTAAGCACTTTGTTTTCCAGTATTACCACCGGATACATAAATGCCACAGACACATGACTAGGTGAACCTTTTCAGATTGTGACTCAGCTTTGCTAGAGTCCCTAGTTAGAGGTGTCCAGAGCTCTTAAGCACACTCTTTTTTCTTTGGATCATGACTTTAACCACTCAGTCTCAAGCTTTTCACTTGGACTTGCATGCCACAAGCACATGGTTAGGGACAGCTTGATTTAGCCGCTTAGGCCTGCATTTTTATTTCCTTGGGCCCTCCTATCCATTGATGCTCAAAGACTTGGATCCTTTTTACCCTTGCCTTTTGGTTTTAAGGGCTATTGGCTTTTCTGCTTGCTTTTTCTTTCTTTCTTTCTATTTGTGTTTTCTTCGCCAAAATTTTTTTCATTATTCACTGCTTTTTCTTGCTTCAAGAATCAATTT
>NC_029781.3:60574207-60584565 GCF_000817695.3 Arachis duranensis
TTTAACATTCATAAACAACAAGATCAAAAATATGCACTGTTTAAGCATTCATTCAGAAAACAAAAAGTATTGTCACCACATCAATATAATTAAACTAATTTCAAGGATAATTTCGAAATTCATGTACTTTCTTGTTCTTTTGAATTAGAAACATTTTTCATTTAAGAGAGGTGAATGATTTCATGGAATTATTTATAGCCTTAAGACATAGTTACTAAATACTAATGATCATGAAGTAGAGACACAAAACATAAACAAACATAAAACAGAAGAACAGAAAAATTAAGAACAAGGAATGAGTCCACCTTAGTGATGGTGGCGCTTTCTTCTTGAAGAGCCAATGATGCTTTTTGAGCTCCTTTATGTCTCTTCCTTGCCTTTGTTGCTTGATCCCTAGTGCTTTTGGTGTTCTTATCCTTAATTGCTCCCAATAGTTGTGTGGAGAAAAATGTATCCCCTGAGGTATCTTAGGGATTTCTTGATGAGGAAATTCCTCATGCTCTCTTGATGTGCAGTTAAATGCTCTATTACTGAGCTATGGATCCTTGAGATGAATCTCTCCATCTCCCATGACTCAGAGGTGGAAGCTTTTGTCTTCCCTTTTTTTTTAGGTTTCTCTGGCCTTAGGTGCCATCAATGGTTATGGAAAAGCAAGAAAAGCAAAAAAGCTATGCTTTTACCACACCAAACTTAGAATGTTGCTCGCCCTCGAGCAAAAGAAGAAAGAATAGAAGAAGAAGAAGAAGATATGGAGGAGACGGAGAATGGTGTGTATTCGGTTATGTAGGGTGGGTTTGGGTGGGGAAGAGATGGATGGATGTGAGTGGTGAAGAAGAGAGAATGTGAGTTGAGGTAGGTGGGGATCCTGTGGGGTCCACAGATCCTGAGGTGATCCTGTGGGGTTCACAGATCCTGAGGTGTTAAGGATATACATCCCTGCACCAATAAGGCATGTAGAATGCCTTTGCATACAATTCTGGCATTTAAACGCCGAAATGATGCTCATTCTGGGCGTTCAACGCCCATGTGCAGCATGTTTTTGGCGTTGAACGCCAGGTCCATGCTTGTTTCTGGCATTCAGCGCCAGCTCCATGCTCTGTTCTGGCGTTGAACGCCAGCTAGATGCTCCTTACTAGCGTTTGAATGCCAGTAAGTCCTTCCTCCAAGGTGTGATTTTTCTTCTGCTGTTTTTGATTCTGTTTTTAATTTTAATATATTTTTTTTGTGACTCCACAAGATCATGAACCTAATAAAACATAAAAGAATAATAAAATAAAAAATAAAATTAGAAAAATAAAAATTGGGTTGCCTCCCAATAAGCGTTTCTTTAATCTCAATAGCTTGACAGTGAGCTCTCATGGAGTTTCACAGATGTTCAAAGCATTGTTGGAACCTCCCAACACCAAACTTAGAGTTTGAATGTGGGGGTTCAACACCAAAGTTAGAGTTTGGTTGTGGCCTCCCAACACCAAACTTAGAATTTGACTGTGGGGGCTCTGTTTGACTCTGCATTGAGAGAAGCTGTTCATGCTTCCTCTCATCACCAAATGACTTGGCATTTAGCTTCATGATGGCTTCTAGATATTGAGCAACTTGCTCTCCAGTTACATCTTCATCCTCTTTAGAGGAAGAATAGTCTTCAGAGCTCATGAATGGCAGAAGGAGGTTTGATGGAATCTCTATGGTCTCTATATGAGCCTCAGATTCCTTTGTGTCCTCAATAGGGAACTCCTTCTTGCTTGAGAGATGTCCCAGGAGGTCTTCCTCACTAGAATTTTTGTCCTTCTCCTCCCTTGTGCATTTGGCCATATTGATTACATCAATGGCCTTGCACTCTCCTTTTGGATTCTCTTCTGTATTGCTGGGGAGAAGAATACTGGGAGGAGTTTCAATTACTTTCTTACTCAGCTGGCCCACTTGTGCCTCCAAATTTCTAATGGAGGATCTTGTCTCACTCTTGAAACTTAAAGTGGCCTTTGACAGATCAGAGACTAAGTTTGCTAAATTAGAAGGGCTCTGCTCAGAATTCTCTGTCTGTTGCTGAGAAGATGATGGAAAAGGCTTGTTATTGGTGAACCTATTTCTTTCATCATTATTAAAGCCTTGTTGAGGCTTTTGTTGATCCTTCCATGAGAAATTTGGATGATTTCTCCATGATGAATTATAGGTGTTTCCATAAGGTTCACCCATAACCTCTGCCATTGCAGGGTTTTCAAGATCATAAGCTTCTTCAGAAGCTGCCTCTTTAGTACTGTTGGATGCATTTTGCCATCCATTCAGACTTTCAGAAATCATGTTGACTTGCTGGGTCAACACTTTGTTCTGAGCCAATATGGCATTCAAAGCATCAATTTCAAGAACTCCCTTCCTCTGAGGTGTCCCATTATTCACGAAATTCCTCTCAGAAGTATACATGAATTGGTTATTTGCAACCATGTCAATAAGTTCTTGAGCTTCTGCAGGCATTTTCTTTAGGTGAATGGATCCACCTGCAGAGTGGTCCAATGACATTTTGGAAAACTCAGATAGATCATAATAGAATATATCTAATATGGTCCATTCTGAAAACATGTCAGAAGGACACTTTTTGGTCATCTGCTTGTATCTTTCCCAAGCTTCATAGAGGGATTCACCATTTTTTTTCTTGAAGATCTGAACATCCACTCTAAGCTTGCTCAGCTTTTGAGGAGGAAAAAATTTATCCAAGAAGGCCGTGACCAGCTTATCCCAAGAGTCCATGCTATCTTTAGGTTGTGAGTCTAACCATGTTCTAGCTTTGTCTCTTACAGCAAAAGGAAAAAGCATGAGCCTGTAGACTTCAGGATCTACTCCATTCGTCTTTACAATCTCACAAATCTGCAAGAACTCAGTTAAAAACTGGTAAGGATCTTCAGATGGAAGTCCATGAAACTTGCAGTTCTGTTGCATTAGAGCAACTAATTAAGGTTTCAGCTCAAAATTGTTTGCTCCAATGGCAGGAATGGAGATGCTTCTTCCATAAAATTTGGACATTGGTTTAGTGAAATCACCTAGCATTCTCCTTGTATTATTGTTGTTGGGTTCGGCTGCCATCTCCTTCTCTTGTTCGAAAATTTCAGAAAGGTTATCTCTGGATTGTTGTAATTTAGCTTCTCTTAGTTTCCTCTTCAGAGTCCTTTCAGGTTCAGGATCAGCTTCAACAAGAATGCCTTGTTTGTTGTTCCTGCTCATATAGGGAAGAAGAGAACAAGAAAAGAAAGAGGAATCCTCTATGTCACAGTAAAGAGGTTCCTTATTGTTAGTAGAAGAAGAAAGGAATAAAAGTGGAGAATCCAATCACAATGGTGAGGATAGAATAGAGAGGGTTCGAATTTTATGGTGAAGAGAAGTGTTAGTAATTAAATGAAATAAATAGAAAGAGAAGAGAGGGAGAAAAAATTCGAATTTTTAAATATAAGAAAAGAAAAATATTTTTGTTTTTATTTTAATTATAAACTAGAATTCGAATTTATTAAAAGAGATAAAATTAAAATTTTAAAACAATTAGTTAATTTAAAAAGAATTTTGAAAAAGGGATGAGATATTTTCGAAAATTAGAGAGGAAAAAGTAGTTAGATAGTTTTGAAAAAGATAAGAAACAAACAAAAAGTCAAATAGTTAGTTGAAAAAGATGTTAAAATCAAATTTGAAAAGATAAGATAAGAAGTTAGATAAGATATTTTGAAATCAAATTTTTGAAAAAGATAAATTTTGAAAAAGATATTGTAAAAAGATAAGATAAGAAGATATGATAAAAAGATAGGATTGAAAAAGATTTAATTTTTTAAATTAAAATTAATTACTTAACTAACAAGAAACTAAAAGATATGATTCTAGAATTTAAAGATTGAACCTTTCTTAACAAGAAAGTAACAAACTTCAAATTTTTGAATCAATCACATTAATTGTTAGTGTAATTTCGAAAATTTGAAATAAAATTAAGAAAAAGATTTTGAAAATAATTTTAAAATTTTTGAAATTAATAAGATAAAAATGAAAAAGATTTGATTTTTGAAAAAGTTTTAAAAATATAGGATTTTTAAAATTGAAAATTTGACTTGACTTGTAAGAAACAATTAATTTTAAAAATTTTTTGACTAAGTCAACTCAAATTTTCGAAAATTATGAGAAAATTAAGGAAAAGATATTTTTTTATTTTTGAATTTTTAAAGAGGAAAGAGAAAAACACAAATATGACCCAAAAACATGAGAATTTTGGATCAAAACACTTAATGCATGCAAGAACACTATGAATGTCAAGATGAACACCAAGAACACTTTGAAGATCATGATGAACATCAAGACATATTTTTGAAAAGTTTTGATGCACACGAAACTTAGAATTCTTTAATGCATGGACTCTAACAAACGAAAAATGCATATGAAAAATAACAAACAACACAAAACAAGAAAACATCAAGATCAAACAAGAAGACTTGTCAAGAACAACTTGAAGATCATGAAGAACACCATGAATGCATGGAATTTTTGAAAAATGCAAGAAAATTTTTTAAAGCATGCAGTTGACACCAAACTTAAAAATTGACTCAAGACTCAAACAGGAAACACAAAATATTTTTGATTTTTATGATTTTCTAATTTTTTTGTATTTTCTTTTATTTCTTTCTTTTGAAAAACATAAGGAAAAAGAAAATAGGAAATTCAAAATCTTTAAGAAGAATTCTAGGAATCTTTCAATGTTAGCCCAAAGCTCCAATCAAAGGGTTTGACAAGGCTTAATAGCCAGTTAGCTTTAGGATGGAATTACATGCATTGTAGTGATTAGTTGAAGACCAATCCCAAAGGAGTTTGAATATGGCTTTGTAGCCAGCTAGGTTTCAACATGTTACCATGAAACTCTAGAATTCATTCTTGAAAGTTTTGAAGCTATAGAATAATTAAAAACAAAATTTTCGAAAATAATTTTTTGGATACACGAAAACAAAGAAAATTTTTGAAAAAAATTTGAAAACTTTTTGAAAAGAAAATTACCTAATCTGAGCAACAAGATGAACCGTCAGTTGTCTATACTCGAACAATCCTCGGCAACGACGCCAAAAACTTGGTGGACGAAATTGTGATACCTACTCTTTATTGTTGTATGGAATTACTTCCCCGATAATGGCTCCAAAAACTTGGTGCTCAATATCATGGTGTCTAAAATTTAATTCACAACTTCGCACAACTAACCAGCAAGTGCACTGGGTCGTCCAAGTAATAAACCTTACGTGAGTAAAGGTCGATCCCACAGAGATTGTTGGTATGAAGCAAGCTATGGTCACCTTGTAAATCTCAGTCAGGCTGATTCAAATATGATTGGATTAGATATTCAAAAGATAAATAAAATAAACAGGAAATAAAGATAAGGTTACTCATGTAATCCAATGGTGGGAATTTCAGATAGGTGCATGGAGGTCCTATGTTCCTGCCGAATCTATGCTTTCTTATTACATTCATCCAATCCTTCTTACTCCTTTCCATGGCAAGCTGTATGTAGGGCATCACCGTTGTCCATGGCTACATCCCATTCTTTCAGTGAAAAAGGTCCAAATGCTCTGTCCATGGCTACATCCCAAATGCATTGTAGTAAAACAAAAGCATGCAATTGACACCAAACTTAAAATATGAAACTAAACTCAAATAAAAGACTCTAAACCAACAAAAATAAAATCTAATCTAAGCAACAAGATGAACCGTCAGTTGTCCAAACTCAAACAATCCCTGGCAACAGCGCCAAAAACTTGGTGCACAAAATTGCAATCACACTTTTGCAATTCCGCACAACTAACCAGCAAGTGCACTGGGTCATCCAAGTAATACCTTACGTGAGTAAGGGTCGATCCCACGGAGATTGTCGGCTTGAAGCAAGCTATGGTTATCTTGTAACTCTTAGTCACGATATCAATAATTATCAGGGTTGATTGTAAATAGTAAAAGAACATGAAGTAAGTACTTGTTTTGCAGTAATGGAGAACAGGTTAAGGTTTTGGAGATGCTCTATCTTCTCTGCTTTCCTACTGTCTTCTTCTTCAAGCACGCAAGACTCCTTCCATGGCAAGCTGTATGTAGGGTTTCACCGTTGTCAATGGCTACCTCCCATCCTCTCAGTGAAAATGTTCAACGCGCTCTGTCACAGCACGGTTAATCATCTGTCGGTTCTCAATCAGGTTGGAATAGAATCCAGTAATTCTTTTGTGTCTGTCACTAACGCCCAGCCTTCAAGAGTTTGAAGCTCGTCACAGTCATTCAATCCCGGAATCCTACTTGGAATACCACAGACAATGTTAGACTTTCCGGATTCCCATGAATGCCGCCATCAATTCTAGCTTATACCACGAAGATTCTGATTAAGGAATCCAAGAGATATGCGCCCGGTCTACGATAGAACGGAAGTGGTTGTCAATCACGTGCGTTCATAGGTGAGAATGATGATGAGTGTCACGGATCATCACATTCATCAAGTTGAAGTGCAACGAATATCTTAGAACAGGAATAAATCGAATTGAATAGAAAATAGTAGTAATTGCATTGAAACTTGAGATACAGCAGAGCTCCACACCCTTAATCTATAGTGTGTAGAAACTCCACCGTTGAAAATACATAAGTGAAAGAGGTTCAGGCATGGCCGAATGGCCAGCCCCCAAGTGGTCACAAGACTGAATGATCAAAGACTTCTAATACAATAGTAAACTATCCTATTTATACTAGACTAGCTACTAGGGTTTACAGGAGTAAGTAATTGATGCATAAATCTACTTCCAGGGCCCACTTGGTGTATGTGTGGGCTGAGCTTGATCTATCCACGAGCTGAGGCTTCTTTTGGAGTTGAACGCCAAGTTGTAACGTGTTTTGGGTGTTCAACTCCGGTTCGTGACGTGTTTCTGTCGTTTGACTCCAGACAGCAACATGGAACTAGCGTTGAACGCCAGTTTACATCGTCTAATCACGAATAAAGTATGGACTATTATATATTGCTGGAAAGCTCTGGATGTCTACTTTCCACCGCCGTTAAGAGCGCGCCATTTGGAGTTCGGTAGCTCCAAAAAAGCCATTTCGAGTGCAGGAAGGTTAGATTCCAACAGCATTAGCAGTCCTTTGTCAGCCTCCTATCAGAGTTTTGCTCAGATCCCTCAATTTCAGCCAAAAAATACCTGAAATCATAGAAAAATAGACAAACTCATAGTAAAGTCCAGAATTATGAATTTATCATAAAAACTAATGAAAACATCCCTAAAAGTAACTAGAATATACTAAAAACTACCTAAAAACAATGCCAAAAAGCGTATAAATTATCCGCTCATCACGCGTACACGTGGGTTGTGTAAAAGTGGGGTTGACGCTTAAGCGTCGGTCGCGCGTACGCGTGACTTAGGTTGTGCTAATCGCGCGATTCCAACCTCGCATACGCACAACTCTCTATTCGATTTGTGTTGGGGGCCAAAATTGCATACGACGCGTGTGTGTCAGGTACGCGCACGCGTGGGTGGTCAAAAACTGAAAATGACGCGCACATGTCAGGGATGCGTACACGTGAGTGATTTTGTGCCTCTAGCACATTTCCAGCGCCAGATCATCACAACTTTTTGTTCAAACACGTGTTTGCGCCGATTTCCATGGCTACGCGTGTGCGTCCTAGACGCGTACTGAAAAGCGGATAATTTATATGCTCTTTGGCACTATTTTTAGTATGTTTTTAGTACAGTTTAGTTAGTTTTTAGTATGTTTTTATTAGTTTTTATTTAAAATTCACTTTTCTGGGCTTTACTATGAGTTTGTGTGTTTTTCTGTGATTTCAGGTATTTTCTGGCTGAAATTGAGGGACTTGAGCAAAAATCTGATTCAGAGGCTGAAAAGGACTGCAGATGCTGTTGGATTCTGACCTCCCTGCACTCAAAGTGGATCTCTAGAGCTACAGAAGTCCAATTGGCGCGCTCTCAATTGCGTTGAAAAGTAGACATCCTGAGCTTTCCAGCCATGTATAATAGTCTATACTTTACCCGAGATTTGATGGCCCAAACCGGCGTTGCAAATCAGCTTCAGAATTCCCAGCGTTTAACGCCAGAACTGGCACAAAAATTGGAGTTAAACGCCCAAACTGGCATAAAAGCTGGCGTTTAACTCCAGAAAAAGTCTCTACACATGAAAGCTTCAATGTTCAGCCCAAGCACACACCTAGTGGACCCCGGAAGTGGATTTTTACGTCATTTACTCATTTCTGTATACCCTAGGTTACTAGTTCACTATTAATAGGACCATTTGATATTGTATCTGTACCTCATGACACTTTACACGTTTCTCATTGTATCTTCTACAACATGAATCTCTAAACCCCATGGTTGGGGGTGAGGTGCTCTGCTGTGTCTTGATGGATTAATGCAATTACTATAGTTTTTCATTCAATCACGCTTGCTTCTATTCTAAGATATCACTTGTTCCCAAACTTGATGAATGTGATGATCTGTGACACTCATCATCATTCTCACCTATGAATGTGTGCCTGACAACCACGTCCGTTCTACCTTAGATTGAGTAGATATCTCTTGGATTTCTTAATCAGAATCTTCGTGATATAAGCTAGAATTGATGGCAGCATTCAAGAGAATCCGGAAGGTTTAAACCTTGTCTGTGGTATTCTGAGTAGGATTCAGGGATTGAATGACTGTGACGAGCTTCAAACTCCTGAAGGTTGGGCGTTAGTGACAGACACAAAAGAATCACTGGATTCTATTCCAACCTGATTGAGAACCGACAGATGATTAGCCGTGCTGTGACAGAGCGCGTTGAACATTTTCACTGAGAGGATGGGAGGTAGCCATTGACAATGGTGAAACCCTGCATACAGCTTGCCATGGAAGGAGTCTTGCGTGCTTGAAGAAGAAGACAGTAGGAAAGCAGAGATTCAAAAGATAGAGCATCTCCAAAACCTTAACCTGTTCTCCATTACTGCAAAACAAGTACTTACTTCATGTTCTTTTACTATTTACAATCAACCCTGATAATTATTGATATCCTGACTAAGAGTTACAAGATAACCATAGCTTGCTTCAAGCCGAAAATCTCCGTGGGATCGACCCTTACTCACGTAAGGTATTACTTGGATGACCCAGTGCACTTGCTGGTTAGTTGTGCAGAATTGCAAAAGTGTGATTGCAATTTTGTGCACCAAGTTTTTGGCGCTGTTGCCAGGGATTGTTTGAGTTTGGACAACTGACGGTTCATCTTGTTGCTTAGATTAGGACTATTTTATTTTTGTTGGTTTAGAGTCTTTTATTTGAGTTTAGTTTCATATTTTAAGTTTGGTGTCAATTGCATGCTTTTGTTTTATTTTAATTTTTCGAATTTGCATGTTCTTAGTCCTTTCTTGATCTTTAAAAATTCTAAGTTTGGTGTCTTCTTTGTGTTTTTCCTTTAAAATTTTCAAAAATTTGTGTTTGATTTTCTAAAAAATTTTAAGTTTAGTGTCATTTTGTTATTTTTCTCTTTCCTCATTTCAAAAATAAAATATTTTTCAAAATAATTTTCAATCATATCTTTTCAATTGCTAATTCCAAAATCTTTTTAACTAATTAATTGATTTAGTTTTCAATTTGCTTTGATCTTATTTTCTTTTAGTTTTTGAAATTTTCTTTTATTTTCTCTTTTTATTTTATTTTTATTATTTCGGTCATTCCTAAAAAAATTTTTTTTTATATTTTACTTGTGAATCCATATCATATTCTCTTTCTCCATCATGGACCTAAGTGGAATTGAACAGTCCAAAAGGACTCGGGGTCATATGCTAACCCCATTACAGCTACATATGGGAGTAGCATCTGTATACCTCCCATTAAAGCAAGAAGCTTTGAGCTAAATCCTCAACTCATTATCATGGTGCAGCAAAATTGCCAGTATTCCGGTCTTCCACAAGAAGAACCTACTGAGTTTCTGGCACAATTCTTACAACTTGCTGACACAGTACGTGATAAAGAGGTGGATCAGGATATCTACAGATTATTACTGTTTCCATTTGCTGTAAAAGATCAAGCTAAGAGGTGGTTGAATAACCAACCTACAGCAAGCATAAAGACATGGAAACAGTTATTAGACAAATTCCTGAATCAATTTTACCCTCCAAAAAGGATGACACAGCTAAGGCTGGACATCCAAGGCTTTAAACAAGAGGATAATGAATCCCTTTATAATGCCTGGGAGAGGTATAGAGGTATGCTAAGAAAATACCCATCTGAAATGTTTTCAGAGTGGGTACAGTTAGACATCCTCTACTATGGGCTTACAGAAAAAGCTCAGATGTCTCTAGACCACTCAGCTGGTGGATCTATACACATGAGGAAGACGATTGA
>NC_029781.3:60584698-60586051 GCF_000817695.3 Arachis duranensis
GATCCTAACCCTCAAGAACAGATGGTTGAGCTTAATCAGCAATTACTCATGATGACAAAACAGTTAGCAGAATTTAAAGAGATGCTCCAAGAAACTAAAATTGCTAACAAGAACATAGAATCACAGTTGAGTCAGGCAAAACAGCAGTTATCTAAACAGATAACAGAAGAATGCCAAGCAGTTCAACTGAGGAGTGGGAAGATATTGAATAACACTGCTCAAAGTAGCAAAAAGCCAATAAAGGAACAATTGACAGAGGATAACCAAACCACTGCCCAAAATCCCTCTAAGGACAATAAGAGCCCAGAGAGGAATACTCCTGGCGTTCAAATGCCAGAAAGGGGGGAAAAGCTGGCGTTAAACGCCCATTCCCTGCCCAGTAAGCGGAACAGGATAAGCAATTTGCCCGCTTTGCAGACTATCTAAGGACTCTTGAAATAAAGATTCTGTTTGCAGAGGCACATGAGCAAATATCTTCTTATGCTAAGTTCATGAAAGAGATCTTAAGTCATAAGAAGGATTGCAGAGAAACCGAGAAAGTGTTTCTCACTGAAGAATGCAGTGCAGTCATTCTGAAAAGCTTACTAGAAAAGCTTCAAGATCCAGGAAGCTTTATGATACCATGCACATTAGAAGGTGCTTGCACCAAGACAGCCCTGTGTGACCTTGGAGCAAGTATCAATTTAATACCTGCATCAACTATCAGAAAGCTTGGGTTGACTGAAGAAGTCAAACCAACCCGGATATATCTCCAACTTGCTGATGGCTCCATTAAATATCCATCAGGCATAATTGAGGACATGATTGTCAAGGTTGGGCCATTCGCCTTTCCAACTGACTTTGTAGTGCTGGAAATGGAGAAGCACAAGAGTGCAACTCTCATTCTAGGAAGACCTTTCCTAGCAACTGGACGAACTCTTATTGATGTGCAAAAAGGGGAAGTAACCCTAAGAGTCAATGAGGATGAGTTCAAGTTGAATGCTGTAAAAGCTATGCAGCATCCAGACACACCAGATTACTGCATGAGCGCTGACATTATTGACTCTTTGGTGGAAGAGATCAATATGACTGAAAGTCTAGAATCAGAGCTAGAAGACATCTTCAAGGATGTTCAGCCTGATCAGGAAGAACCAGAGAAAATAAAAGAATTTTTGAAAATTCCTCAAGAAGGGGATAAGCCTCCCAAACCTGAGCTCAAACCACTACCACCATCCCTGAAGTATTCATTTCTGGGAGAGGGTGACACTTTTCCAGTGATCATAAGCTCTGCTTTAAATCCACAGGAAGAGGAAGCACTGATTCAAGTGCTAAGGACACACAAGACAGCTCTTGGGTGGTCCATAAGTGATCTTA
>NC_029781.3:60586190-60586756 GCF_000817695.3 Arachis duranensis
TTATTACTGCTTTTTGGATGGCTATTCAGGTTACAACCAAATTGCAGTGGATCCTCAAGACCAAGAGAAAACAGCATTCACATGTCCTTCTGGCGTGTTTGCCTACAGGAGAATGCCTTTTGGTCTGTGTAATGCTCTTGCAACTTTTCAGAGATGCATGCTATCCATCTTCTCTGATATGGTGGAGAAATTCCTGGAAGTCTTCATGGATGACTTCTCAGTATATGGAGACTTATTCAGCTCCTGTCTTAACCACCTAGCACTTGTCCTGAAAAGGTGCCAAGAGACTAACCTTGTTTTAAACTGGGAGAAATGTCACTTTATGGTGACTGAAGAAATTGTCCTTGGGCACAAAATTTCAAGCAAGGGAATAGAGGTGGATAAGGCAAAGGTAGAGGTAATTGAAAAATTACCACCACCTGCCAATGTTAAGGCAATCAGAAGCTTTCTGGGGCATGCAGGATTCTACAGAAGGTTTATAAAGAATTTTTCGAAAATTGCAAAACCTTTGAGCAACCTGCTAGCTACTGACACACCATTTGTGTTTGACACACAATGTCTGCAGG
>NC_029781.3:60586944-60590717 GCF_000817695.3 Arachis duranensis
ATTATGGCAGCCGTATTCTAAATGATGCACAGAAGAACTACACAATCACAGAAAAGGAGTTACTTGCAGTGGTTTATGCCATTGACAAGTTCAGATCTTATTTAGTAGGATCAAAAGTGATTGTGTACACTGACCATACTACTCTTAAGTATCTACTCACAAAGCAGGATTCAAAACCCAGGCTCATAAGATGGGTGTTGCTTCTGCAAGAGTTTGATATAGAAATAGAAGATAGAAAAGGGACAGAGAATCAAGTAGCTGATCACCTGTCCCGGATAGAACCAGTAGCAGGAGCATCCCTCCCTCCTACTGAGATCTCTGAAACCTTTCCGGATGAGCAATTATTTGCTATTCAGGAAGCTCCGTGGCTTGCAGACAGTGCAAACTATAAGACTCAAGGTTTTCCTTCTGTAACCATAAAAAGGAAGCATGAAGAGCTTCTCTCAAAACAGAGTCAAACAAAGTCCCCACAGTTAAACTCTAAGTTTGGTGTTGGGAGGCCACAACAAACTTCTAAGTTTGGTGTTGAACCCCCACATTCAAACTCTAAGTTTATTATTGGGAGGTTCCAACATGGCTCTGAGTATCTGTGAGGCTCCATGAGAGCCCACTGTCAAGCTACTGACATTAAAGAAGCGCTTGTTGGGAGGCAACCCAATGTTATATTTATTATTTTCCTTTGTTATTTTATGTTTTTTATAGGTTGATGATCATGGAAAGTCACAAAATCAATTTAAAAAGCAGAAACAGAATAAAAAACAGAAAGAAAAATAGCACACTCTGGAGGAAAACTTGCTGGCGTTTAAACGCCAGTAAGCGCAGCAAATGGGCGTTTAACGCCAGAAAGGGGCACCAAACTGGCGTTAAACGCCAGGAATGGGCACCAAGCTGGCGTTAAATGCCAGAAATAGGCACCAGCCCGGCGTTTAACGCCAGGATTGGCAGAAGGAGCATTTTTGCTCGCCACTCGGTGCAGGGATGAATTATCCTTGACACCTCAGGATCTGTGGACCCCACAGGATCCCCACCTACCCACCACACTCTCTCTTCTTTCTTCTTTTTCTCGAGGACAAGCAAACCTTCTAAGTTTGGTGTGGTAAAAGCGTTGCTTTTTGTTTCTCCATAACCATTTATGGCACCTAAGGCCGGAGAAACCTCTAGAAAGAGGAAAGGGAAGGCAAAAGCTTCCACCTCCGAGCCATGGGAGATGGAGAGATTCATCTCAAGGGATGCACTTTCCTCCACAAAACTATTGGGAGCAAATCAACACCTCCCTAGGAGAATTGAGTTCCAACATGGGACAACTAAGGGTGGAGCACCAAGAACATTCCATCCTCCTCCATGAAATTAAAGAAGATCATAGAATCATGAGAGAGGAGCAACAAAGGCAAGGAAGAGACATTGAGGAGCTCAAGCACTCCATGAGATCTTCAAGAGGAAGAACAAGCCGCCATCACTAATGTGGACCCGTTCTTTAATCTCCTTGCTCTTTATTTTCTATTTTTCAAATTTTTATGCTTATGTTTATCTATGTTTGTGTCTTATTACATGATCATTAGTATCTTAATGTCTATGCCTTAAAGCTATGAATGTCCTATGAATCCATCACCTTTCTTAAATGAAAAATGTTTTTATTACAAAAGAACAAGAAGTACATGATTTCGAATTTATCTCTGAAACTAGTTGAATTAGTTTGATGTGGTGACAATACTTTTTGTTTTCTGAATGAATGCTTGAACAGTGCATATGTCTTTTGAATTCATTGTTTAAAGAATGTTAAATTTGTTGGCTCTTGAAAGAATGATGGAAAAGGAAAAATGTTATTGAGGATCTAAAAAAATCATCAAATTGATTCTTGAAGCAAGAAAAAGCAAAAAATAAAAAATAAAAAATAAAAATAAAAATAAAAAAAGAAAAAAAGAAGAGAAGAAGAAGAAGCAAGCAGAAAAAGCCAATAGCCCTTTAAACCAAAAGGCAAGGGTAGAAATAAAAAGTGATCCAAGGCAAAAAGAATGTGCTTAAGAACCCTGGACACCTCTAATTGGGGACTCTAGCAAAGCTGAGTCACAATCTAAAAAGGTTCACCCAGTTATGTGTCTGTGGCATGTATGTATCCGGTGGTAATATTGGAAGACAAAGTGCTTTGGGCCACAGCCAAGAATCATAAAGTAGCTATGTTCAAGAATCATCATACTTAACTAGGAGAATCAATAACACTATCTGAATTCTGAGTTCCTATAGATGCTAATCATTCTAAACTTCAAAGGATAAAGTGAGATGCCAAAACTGTTCAGAAGCAAAAAGCTACTAGTCCCGCTCATCTAATTGGAGCTAAGTTTCATTGATATTTTGGAGTCTATAGTATGTTCTCTTCCTTTTATCCTATTTGATTTTTAGTTGCTTGGGGACAAGCAACAATTTAAGTTTGGTGTTGTGATGAGTGGATAATTTATATGCTTTTTGGCACTATTTTTATTATGTTTTTAGTATAGTTTAGTTAGTTTTTAGTATGTTTTTATTAGTTTTTATTTAAAATTCACTTTTCTGGGCTTTACTATGAGTTTGTGTGTTTTTCTGTGATTTCAGGTATTTTCTGGCTGAAATTGAGGGACCTGAGCAAAAATCTGATTCAAAGGCTGAAAAGGACTGCAGATGCTGTTGGATTCTGACCTCCCTGCACTCGAAGTGGATTTTCTAGAGCTTCAGAAGCCCAATTGGCGCGCTCTCAATTGCGTTGAAAAGTAGACATCCTGGGCTTTCCAGCAATGTATAATAGTTCATACTTTGCCCGAGATTTAATGGCCCAAACCGGCATTGCAAATCAGCTTTAGAATTCCCGACGTTTAATGCCGGAACTGGCACAAAAATTGGAGTTAAACGCCCAAACTGGCATAAAAGCTGGCGTTTAACTCCAGAAAAAGTATCTACACATGAAAACTTCAATGCTCAGCCCAGGCACACACCAAGTGGACCCTGGAAGTAGATTTTTACGTCATTTACTCATTTCTGTATACCCTAGGTTACTAGTTCACTATTAATAGGTCCATTTGATATTGTATCTGTACCTCATGACACTTTACACGTTTCTCATTGTATCTTCTACAGCATGAGTCTCTAAACCCCATGGTTGGGGGTGAGGAGCTCTGCTGTGTCTTGATGGATTAATGCAATTACTACAGTTTTTCATTCAATCACGCTTGCTTCTATTCTAAGATATCACTTGTTCCTAACACTACAAGAAAAACACCAATTCAGGTACACTTGAAAAGTGTAGCCAAAAGTGGAAAAAAATGATGCCTTAGGCTACGGCTACGCTTTTTAGGCTACGGATACGCTTTTCAGGGTGATTCCTATTCGGCCGTTGCCTATTCTCAAAGGCTACGCTTTTCTACACCAAGGGCTACGCTTTTGGTGTTTGGGAATAGGCTACGCTTTTCAAGTGATGCTCTCCGTGACCAAAGGCTACGCTTTTCAGCTTTCGTTCTTCCAGAATAGGCTACGCTTTTTAACGCTACTACATCACTTGTAAAGCGTAGCCACAGTGTATACTATAGCTACTTTTTATAAGCGTAGCCTTAGGTCTCTCTTTTTTTTCGTATACTATAGCTACTACTATATATAAGCGTAGCCTTAGGTCCCTCTTTTTTTTTCGTATACTATAGCTACTGTATATAAGCGTAGCCTTAGGTCCCTCTTTTTTTTTCGTATACTATAGCTACTGTATATAAGCGTAGCCTTAGGTCCCTCTTTTTTTTCTGTACATATATATATAT
>NC_029781.3:60591011-60597105 GCF_000817695.3 Arachis duranensis
TATGGAACAAGGAATAGATAAGGACATACCACATCTAAGTTCGGAAAATGTGTTGATCCATGGCCGCTATTCGCATCAATAGGAGATTGTTGGGCATCTTGTAATAAAGCTTCTAGTTCTTCTGGCCTCATTCCAGGTTCCGATCGCTGTAGTAATAACTTGATCATATTTCGCAACCCATGAATCTCTTCATCTTGTTTTTGCTGTTGGGCCTCCATGTGTCCAAGTTTATCCTTCAGACTAGACACTTCCTCTTTATGCTGATTCTTGATTTCATTAATTTCAGCATGTTTTTTTAAATCAGTCTTTGTCACAGATCTTCCATACAACTTTACCCGACCTGGTTGTTCTTTCCCGAATATGGCCTCAAATGCTTCCTCTTCTGTTTCACCAGCAGCTTGGCGGTGTTGGAAGTCTTCCTGCATAGAAGAAACATTTAAAATTGAGTAAGTTACCGTATCCTAAATTTGAATTGTAATTATGAATGATTCAATGAACTCTTACAACAGCAGTTTGTGTTTCCTCATCCACTTCTTTCCTCTTCCGACTTGTTCGGGTAGCAATGAACATCTCAAACCTTTTTGGTTCCTCCTTTGTTTCCTTTGTTGCTCGCTGCAAAATAAGATCATACTTCGATTTCTTCCTTCAATTTATGCAAATATAAATTCTAATAAATATAAATCTACTATTTACCATAGCCACTCGTACTCTTCCGAAATTAATTGGCCCCATGCGATGTGGAAACTTCACATTTTCCTTGTGTTGCTTGTTTCTTTGACTTATTGACTAGAAGTGAATAAAAAGTTAGCATACAGTTACTAAAACGTGCAGCATAATGAGTTAGGAAAATCTACTAGCAAGGCTGCATTATTAAGCTAAAGCACTGAACAATACCCAAAAGGAAGCATAAAAGATCTATTTATAATACATTGGAGCACCTGTTCAGTTTTTTCACAACTATAAAAATTCACACTTCACATGATCAAGTAAACTCCAGGGACATCTCACCTCATGTAAAATATGCTTACCCAAACCCCTCATCATTCAATCAATTAATTCCAGTGACTTAGGTCGAGTTCAATTTCCTACATAGTAGCATTCTCGTTGAACAAGTAAGTATTACCTGGTATCCCCTAAACCCTGTGAAATTTAAAAAATGAGTGGAGAACTTATAACATATGAATGGAACAAAACTACATAGCTATGAGATCCACAAAGAATAATTATACACATAACACAAGAAACAGAATAGAACCCAACTTCCAAACCTAGTATCCACAAAGAATAATTATACACATATCAGTTGCATCCTATGCAGAACTGTATCAAATTTATAACTGTTTTCAGATTGAAGGCTTAAAGAATCAGGTCCTCAACTCAAGAAACAGAACAGAACCCCACTTCCAAACCATAGATTCAGTATGGTCTAAAAAGCTATTCGGCCATTCACCAGAAGCTATGCATATAACTTTCAGATAAAAAATAATACCTTTGCAATGAGATAAAAAAGTAGCTAGCCAAGTAAAACGGCATATAGACATCACATAATGCTGAAACACTTAATAACTAAATACCATATTGCTCTTTCAATAGTCAAATAGTTTCACATGAAAATTCGACATATATAGTCTTTTACCTGGATTAGAGGATGACTCCAATAATAGATCAATTTTATGAAACCACTTTCTGGTACTTGTGGGGGTCGATTCTTCACCATATCTTCAATAGTATCATAGGGAACAAAGTGCTTTTGCTTAATCCTTCCTTTGAACCGCTTCTAAGCATCTCGAATCGCTTGCATTACCCACTTTTCTCCACTGTCTGGGAGGAGAAACTTGGTCTGCATGATTATAGATAATTGTTATATGCTCTTGTGTTGAATAAAAAAACTGAAATCAATAATTAGCAAGTGTCTTACATTAACATAGTCCCACATGAACTTCTTAGCTTTTAGGAGGAACAGCATGCCAACTAGTGTACAAAAGACTAACGAATCTTTTATTTCTACCAATAGTTCCAACAAAACTAGTTAAATTAGAAACACTTTGGTCGGTTGGTCCTATGGGCTGTCCAAGATCAAAAGTGATTTCTTCCCGCTGTTCCATAGTCCTTGCATAAATCTCCTTGCAAGTTGTTTTTCCACGGGTTTTCTTCTTCTTTGGCTCTCCTAGTTTCATTAATTGGTCAACATCAGATTATGCTTAATTAACACGAGCTCAATAAGCATATAAAGCAAACACGTAGTTGATACCACGAAGTGGACAAGTTTTAGCTATTCTAGAAATCCATCAAGGCACACAAAACTTCACTTGACTTAACCACTTCAACAATTCACTAAACTACCATAGCAAAACCACAACAATTGGATCAATCAAATAACAGACAAGCTTCTATTCAAATAACGCTAACTCCACCAGCCCTCAATACTTGGACCATTAGATCAATTAGATCAATAATAGCACACAAACTTCGAATCAACTAACAATATATTTACCAGCTTTAAACAACTAGATATACCAGTCCAGTTTTTCTATAACAATTTTAAAAAAAATAAATATTTTTCATCAATAGAAACAGAATAAGCCAGTACCTTCTTCATCATCAATGTCCTCCATCACATCTTGATAATAGTCTTTATCAAGTGCCATGCTTTCTTCCCCGTCCTCACTTAGTTCAGTGCTTGGTCCTTCAATTTCCACATCTATCCCATTTTCCTTTAAGAATTCGTCAATTGTTGTAGCCTTTACTCCTGGCATCCTCTTACCCTTTGTTGATATTCCTTGCTCCAACATTGCACTTCTATTTTGTGGGGTAGTTTCAGGAGAAGGCAAAGTTGTGTCATTTTGCCCTGTTTGAGTCTCTTCATCTGTGAGTTGAATATTCTGCTGCTTCCCTATGTTGATTGTGAGTTGAGTAGAACTTGGATAACTTCGCTCTTGGCTTAGACTTGTTGACACGTCCTTGTTCATTTTATGAATTGCTTCAAGCTTCCTTGTAAGTTCATCTGCCTCCATGTTTGTAGGCTTAGACTTCTTCAAGCCTTGTGTTGATTTTCCACCCTGCACTCCATTCTTGACTTTTTCAGCAGTAGGCATAGTCAATAGCTCCTTTCTCTTTTTATTTTCTGGCTGTTGCGGTGGAATGTTTGGCTGTACTTCCAAAGTGGTAGGCGTGGAGTTAGTCCTTTTGCTAATAGAGTCGAATGTGCTTTGCAGATGACTAAAATCCAGCTTCTTTGATGTGGATTTCTTCTGTGCTTTGGTTGCACGCATCTCCAATTGACTTTCTGGTTCATCCACCCTTCACTCTGATTTCTCCTTGTCATTAGCTGCTGCAGCTTCCATTTCATATTTCTTGCGTTCAGTTACAATCCTTTGTCTCTTAGCCTCGAATTGTCTAAGCAAATTCTTACTTGATGTAGCTTTAAGATCAATAAATTCCTTATACTGGATGTAGCTTTAAGAACAATAAATTCCTTATTCCTACACAAATAAATTAGTTAAGTAGAGTCAATATACCCATCAAAATCAAGATAAGAAAAATGTAAGAGACTAACAAATTAACAAAAAATAAGTATTACTTACAAATAAAACCGTGAAGAAGAAAACTTAAGTATACATATGTACATATTAAGCAAATAAATTGCTTAGGATGACCAATCAGAATCAGAATCTCCAATGAAGTCTGCCTCATATTCTTGGGCAGAAGTCACATGGGGAACCATTTCAATAACCGTGGGTCGTAAATCAGTCCTCTCCAGAATAAGTTTACCATCATCAGCTGGTATGGCAGGGCTCGTTATACGCTCGTGTTGTTCACTATAGTGTGCTTGACGGGCCTCAGACTCAGATTCGTCGCTTGTTTTAAATAAGTCTCTTGGGACAGTTTCCATAACATAATGTTTGTTATGTTCATATGGATCTTGCACATAAAAACACTGATGTGCTTGAGATGCTAGTATAAAAGGTTCATCCTGGAAGCATTTCTTATGGAAGTGAACAAATGTAAGACCATACTTATCTCTCCCAGCATCGTACCACTCACACCGAAATAAGACAACCTTAAAACGCCCAAAATAGTCTAACTCTACTATCTCAAATAGCCTGCCATAATAAGCTACATTGTCTTGGATTGGACTTTGATCTTTAGCACTTGCAAAGCTTGAAATTAAAGCAGTTAATGTGACACCACTGTTTTGTGTTTTTCTCCTTGCCTCACGTTCCACCGTGTGAAACCTGTATCCATTAATTACATATCCAGAAAATTTTTTGCAACAGAGCTTGGACCTCGAGATAATTCTTTTAGCCAGAAAGGCACATTTGGATCCCTCGCACGAGTTTCAAACCACTGCACGAGCGTTTTGTTGTGAACTTTTGCTTTTCTCCATTTCGTTCCTTGCTGATTGTTAACCTCTTCCTCATGCTCTCTATAATTAATAATAGTTAGGTTTGATCTAAAAAATATGGGTGAACTTGATCGGAATAAAAAAAAGTTTAATTAAGTTACCTAACATAATCTGCCACTTCTTCACAATTGTGTAATACATACACATTGGCTTGAGCAATTGATCTGTCATCTAGATTAATTGGTTCTCCATTTCCCACGCCTAATGAACGACCTTTGTTAGAAAACAACTTTGATGGCATAACTTCGTCTTCGTTAGGATCACCATCATTTCGAGGCCGCTTATTAAGTCTTGTTTGCACACCTCCATGCAAGTATCTTGAGCAGAAAGTTAAGCACTCCTCAGCCAGATATGCCTCTGCAATAGAACCTTTGGGCCGACTTCTGTTGCGAACATATGACTTTAATATACACATGTACCTTTCCGGAGGATACATCCAACGAAACTGCACCGGACCTCCCAATCTCACCTCATTTGCTAAATGAATGGGAAGATGAACCATTATGTCAAAAAAACTAGGGGGAAAGATCCTCTCAAGCTGGCATAATGTTTCCACAATCTCTAACTCCAGTAAATCTACCTCTTCCAGTGTGATGAACTTTTTGCACAAGCGACGAAAAAAGGAACTTAGTCGAATCAACGGAATGGCCACATGATCAGGAAGGATGCTTTTAATCGGTATTGGTAGTAAATAGTGAAGCATAAAGTGAGCATCGTGGGTCTTATACCTAGAAACTTTTCTTTCTCCTAGATGTACACAGCGTGATATATTCGAAGCACTGCCATCAGGTAGCTTTGCTGTCTTCAAAACACTACAAAAAACTGACTTCTCTGCAGCAGTCATAGAAAAGCATGCCTTTGCCAACTTTGTTCTCTTGCCATTATTCACCTCCTTGGGTTGAAAATTTTTTCAGATCCCCAAATCTTTTAAGTCATATCGAGCATTCAAATGGTCCTTTGTCTTGCCTGGGATATCCAAGAGAGTTCCAATTACACTGTCAAGTATATTCTTCTCTATGTGCATTCAAAGAAAATTGATCTTTTTTTCCAATTCCATGGGAAACTATTTGATGTACTTTGCTTCTTTCCAAAGATATTCTCAGCATTTTGTAGCATCTCAAAAATTTCGGGTCCTTCTATAACAGGTGGAGGGGGTCTTAATTCCTTCTTCCCGTTAAAAGACCTTGTATTGGTTCTCCATGGATGATCCATGGGTAAAAAGACACGATGGTCCATATAAACTGTCTTCCGACTGTGTTTTAGTTGTAAGCTACTGGTATTTTTGTTGCAACAAGGGCAAGCCAACTTTCCCTTTGTACTCCACCCAGACAACATAGCATAAGCAGGAAAATCGTTGATTGTCCATAAAAGAGCTGCCCGCATTTGAAAGGTCTCATTCTTTGACGCATCATAGGTTTTGACTCCTTTTTCCCACAACAACTTCAAGTCTTCTATCAATGGTTGTAGATACACATCAATATCTGTACCAGGTGATTGTAGCCCAGGAATAAGCAAATAAAGCATACAATATTCGGGTTTCATGCACATCCACGGAGGCAAGTTGTATACCATCAGCATCACGGGCCACGTACTCCATGAAATGTTCATGCTACGAAATGGGTTGAACCCATCACTTGACAAGCCTAGTCTAATATTGCGAGATTCTTTTGCAAATTCTTCATCGATTTA
>NC_029781.3:60597394-60639031 GCF_000817695.3 Arachis duranensis
TTTTTTATAATCCAGACCTAAATCTCTTATCATAGACTTTGTCTTATGGAAAGATGAAGGTATGTTAATGTCAGGCATTACCTCTTTCAATAGCTCAAGAAGTGAAGTGAAGGAGGCATTGCTCCAACCGTGCAAACACTTTAACAAGTACAAACGGATGGTAAAAGATAATGTAGAAAATTTCTTGCAACCCGGGTATAACTCTTGACTTGCCCCATCTATTAAATTGTAAAACTTTTTAGCCTCTTCATTTTGACCTACAGTAACACCCTCAGCATGAGATACATCTCCAAATACATCATTAAGCAGTCCTTCGATGTCATCGCGTGCACCTTCTTCATCATCCGTGTCATCGTCAACCGCCATCGGGATTGCCCATTCGCCATGATTAATCCATGTTCTATATTCCTTAACAAATCCATCGGCTACTAAATGGTCGAATACCACATCTCTTCTATACCAATTAATGTTACAACACCTCTTATAAGGACATTGAATTTGTCGTCCGTCCGGCTCTCCCTCAGAGTATGCAAAGTCCAAAAAACTAATAACACCATTGATATACTCTTCGATATACCTCGGAAGATCCATCCAATCCTTTGGCATATCACAAAACCTAATCGATAATTATTAAATTTTTTAGGCGGAAAATTTATAAGGGGTCGCAAAGTGAAGATTAGAAGAATAGAGGAGGCAGGGTGTTATTCGCTACAAAGGGAATGGGCAATGAAAAGGACATTCAAAGACTTGTAACTAGGTTGGGAAATAGTTCCTAGTCTTAGAAGTAATTTCCTAGAAACCCATTGAGGTAAAACAAATAAAGAGAAACATAGAATTTATAGAACAAATATAATAAGTTAAATTGCAACTTCAAAACTAACAAATCAAAAGAATTAAAGTATGCATTGTACCTTGCCATGACACGATCAACGTTTTGACAAAATCTTCTTGGAAGA
The DNA here is from genome assembly GCF_000817695.3 of Arachis duranensis. Classification (NCBI taxonomy): domain Eukaryota; kingdom Viridiplantae; phylum Streptophyta; class Magnoliopsida; order Fabales; family Fabaceae; genus Arachis; species Arachis duranensis. Next base: position 60,598,351 of record NC_029781.3, read on the forward strand.
CCTTAACCAAAAACTTTCGCCTTCAATCTTAACCACGAATAACTGTAAAAATATTCAATTAAATTGAATTAATTAATATCTTATAAACTATTCGCATCTTAATTTTTTTTAATGCGAGATTAACTCTTTATACTCTTTATCCTTACTACCTAACAGTACAAACAGCAATTGGAACCTAATTAAGGTTAGGCCGAAGGAGTTGGTAATTAATTAGAATTGATGATGAAAAGGGATAGTATAAATTAAATGAGAGAGTATGGGGCAGCTAAGTCCTAAGTATAAATTAATATTCATAGTTAGAGGATCACTGGCTTCCACGTCTCTAACTCCTTATTATTCATTATTTCCAATAATAATTAATATATGAAATTGCTTGCATGTATGTCATAATTCGTAGTAATTAAAAAATAGCATTTTAATAAATTGTGAAAGTACAACTGGTTTTACACCTGTTTACATATGGTATTGATTAATTAAGTCATACATAAACATTCTGAATTTGTTGATAATATTTATACATGTATGTAAGAGAGCTTAGGTAGCTAGGTAGAAAGAGAGTCAAATATGGGGAAGACCTGGCCAGAATAAGAAGCAAGGATCCACATGCATAGCGGCAATAGAGTCAGAAAGTTGATTAAGAAAGTCAAAGCCACATTTATCACACACGTGAGCATTTCACTCATAAAGCTGGCACACTTACACCATCACTAATTTATATATCTTCTCTTACAAGTGCTTGCTTCACTTTCATCTCAACTTGCCTTGCTAGAGAGCTACTCATTTATATAATTATTCTTCCTTAAATCTTCAATTTAACTATCAAACACAAATACCTTCTTCTCTCACGCTTTCATATATATTATTTGAAATAAATAATCACATAAAACATAGGTGGATGTGTAAACCTTGATTGCCTTTAAGCACACTGTACTACTCATATTAATGGAAAAGACAGGCATGTCAATAATTAGAAATTAACTTCTATAACTCATTTGGCCACCATTTTCGAATCAAAATTTGAGATCTACAAGCATGTTACCTGATTAACAGCAGAATAAGCAGATAAGAAATCAAGATATTTGTTTCCCTCTGGATCCCACACAGCAACTCCCTTTGCTTGAGAAAACACAATGGGAATTGGATGGTAACTGCATTTAAATCAGAAAAGATCATTTTAGTAAATTCCTACACACAATTTATATTCTATCTCTCACCAACAACCCACAACATGCATTTATTTATTTGAGTAAATTCCTAATTTCCAAAAACCATTTTAAATTACTTTTATTACTTTTTATATATATATATATAGAAAAAGGTTATAGTTTAGTGAAATTAATTTGTTGTGTGAATGTATGTAGGTAGAATTATAGATAATATATCATATATGAGACAAATTAATTGGATCTCGGTTGATATATATGATGATGATTGATGAAGGCACCATGCACCCTATACATACATACACACAGTACAAGTTGACCAACCACACCCAAGTCAGAAGCAGCAGAGAGCAATACCTATCTCCCATCATTATATAGTTGCCAGCATTTAAGTGTTCTCTCTACATATTACTCCCTTTTATGTCATAAACTATACTATCAGTACTCTTATTTATATCTCAATTTTGAAAGGATCATATTTTTAATCTTTCATCTTATTTACAGAATTTTTATTCATAAATCTCACTAACTTAACTTGAGTATGTTTAAATATTAGTGTTGGGTGGATAAAATCTGACTATATATACCAAAGAAAAAAGGAATATTAAGCGGAGAATTAATATATAGTTACCATCAGAGTAGTTATCTTGCTATCATGGAAGAATATGTAGGCGTGCAATTTTTACTAGTATTTTCGTAGTATCAAATGGAAAACAAAATCATATTAAAATATCAATGTTTCCAGAATCATTCACTCTGTTATTTACAGAGGGGCAGATTTCTGGTCCCATATTCTCAATCACATGACCTAGAGAGCTAGGGGTTAAGTATACTATTGAGGGAGCAATTAATATACATATGTACATACATATATTAGCCACAAGATGTTCTGTGTGCATGCATATATATCAAAAATGTAAAATTAAATAAACTTAATCTAGGATAATAAGTTATTTATCAATACAGGGATTAACCTAGTAAACACAAGCCTGCGAAACTATAGCAAAGGATTGACATGGTAAAAAAAAGGACAAAGTATTGCCACAAAGAAAACAACATCTATAGACTTAAGTTCCTATATTTTCAGTCATGGAAGAAAGTTAGCATAAGATTGAATAAGTTAACAGCACTTGACTAGGCTCAAACTCAGATAACTATTAGTGTATTGAGATCTGCTTACCTCATATTCCTCATACAACTTCTAATTTACACTCTATTATCACAAGATCAGAATCAGGAAACCAGAAACCAAGAACCTTTATTGTTTCTATTACCTGGGAGAGGTACTTTTCAACTAAGGTAATTAGCCATAGTTTAAAGAATTTTAACATTCAGTTATAATTTACAAGAAGCCTTAGACCAAGAAGCCCATGCTATGATTTCAATTAGTGAACTGTGGAGTAACCAACATAATAATGTCTCAAACCTATCTTACAACAGTTTTGAAGGGATCTTTCTTGTAATAATATTTGAAATGATTCATCTGAAATAATTAGATCTTTCTTGTAATAAAATTTTTAGTAATATACCAGAAGGGATCTCTGCTTTAACTGATATAAGACTTCATTTTTACTAAGTGTAATTGAAAGACAAAACAAATATACGCAAAATCAGGAACAAATACAATGTTCTGGTCTTCTTTTAAATCAAATTTCTATTATAATTAGAAGAAAGAGACAAAACACACATACCTGCAAGGTTGTAGCTATCTCCAATGCAACAGTGGGGTTGATTGCCTTACTTCATTTAACAAACTCTAAGACACGATCAATACTCTCTGTCAAAACCTGTGAGTAACAAAAATTCCAAAGATAAAACAATGAAAATAATAATCTTCTGCATTGGAAAGTTTGATTTCTGTTGATTTAGCATTTCATAGTTCAAGGTTTATTTTATTTGTTAAAAATGGAAGTCCATACCCTGTCTCTTTACAAGAATTTGTTTCTTTAGAAGATTTTATGAGAATACTTGTTTTAGAATCCTTTAAAATCTTTTTGTTTTTTATATAAAAAGAGTAATCATCTCAAACAATTTTCCTACTTGGTTTTCATAATTTATTAGTAGGCAAGACAATTTTAACAGAAGAATGGTTTGTGCATAAAAGCAAAAAATATAATAACATAGCTTCTGCTATGGACACTCTGCACATCCAGTTCAATCTTTGTTTTAGCAACTTCAATTTAGACAATAAATGTTAACAGCTCTAATTATTTTGCACCAAAAAACATACAGAAGCAAACCCTCGTAAGTGGACCTTCAGGAGCAGACAAACCATAAAATTTTAGCAACAAGTCACAGTAAACCCTGCAGTGCAACACTAACAGAATGAAACCCCCAAATTCACTAGTTCTACTGCACCGCAACATTAGCATGCATGTTCATCAATTCATGAGTTCACAGGATTTTGTACCAAACCCCCAAATTATAACCCTAAAATCGGAATCCTACCCTCTCAGATTTTAGAAACCAAATGAAGGTGAATACATACCTTCTTGACGATGGCGAGCGACTGATGAGAGGCTTTCAGTTGAGGCAGAGTCTTCCTGATGTGAGCGCGCAGCAAAGAGAAGCAACAATGAAGATGAGTGATGGTGTGGTAAGTGGTGAGTGATGAAGATGAGTAAGTGGTGGAGACGGTGAAGGTTGTGCGCGATAGGGTTGGCGAAAGTGAGAAGCTCAGAGATGACGATGGTGAGGGCGAACAGGAGTGACTTTCTTGTAGTGAGTGGTGATGAGTACGAGTTTCTTCGCGATGCTGCAGTGAGAGGGTTTCTTCACGATGGTGCAGTGAGAGTGTTTCTGCGCGATAGTGGGTGGTCAGTGGCGATGGTGAGTGTGGTGAGAGGGTTTCTTCACGGGTCAGTGCAAGGATGAAGGGGCTTTGGAGGGGAGTGATGATCTAGGAGGGAATTGACAAAATTTTCGCTAAGTCTAGGTTTCCTTTCAGGTAAAAGAGGAAAAAAAGTTACCAAGTGACAAAATTTGCTCTGCAGACATTAGGCATCGCTTTTTAAGTGCACCCAAAACTTAAAAAATAGGCTACCCTTTAAAAGCGTCTCCTTTGATACGAAAAGTGAAAGTATAGATATCAACCTACGGCTACGCTTTATAAGTGATTTCTATAATACCTAAGGCTACGCTTTTTAAATGATGCCGCATTTGTGTATCCTTTTCTCTTATAAAAAGGCAACACGGAGAAAAGTGTAGCCTATTCTATGAATAGGCTACGCTTTTCAAATGTAGCTTAAAAAAAGTGTGGCTGAATGGGTATTTTTCTTGTAGTGTAAACTTGATGAATGTGATGATCTGTGACACTCATCATCATTCTCACCTATGAACGTGTGCCTGACAACCACCTCTGTTCTACCTTAGATTGAGTAGATATCTCTTGGATTCCTTAATCAGAATCTTCGTGGTATAAGCTAGAATTGATGGCGGCATTCAAGAGAATCCGGAAGGTCTAAACCTTGTCTATGGTATTCTGAGTAGGATTCAGGGATTGAATGACTGTGACGAGCTTCAAACTCCTGAAGGCTGGGCGTTAGTGACAGACGCAAAAGAATCACTGGATTCTATTCCAACCTAATTGAGAACCGACAGATGATTAGCCGTGCTGTGACAGAGCGCGTTGAACATTGTCACTGAGAGGATAGGAGGTAGCCATTGACAACAGTGAAACCCTACATACAGCTTGCCATGGAAGGAGTCTTGCGTGCTTGAAGAAGAAGACAGTAGGAAAGCAGAGATTCAGAAGATAGAGCATCTCCAAAACCTCAACCTGTTCTCCATTACTGCAAAACAAGTACTTACTTCATGTTCTTTTACTATTTACAATCAACCCTGATAATTATTGATATCCTGACTAAGAGTTACAAGATAACCATAGCTTGCTTCAAGCCGACAATCTCCGTGGGATCGACCCTTACTCACGTAAGGTATTACTTGGACGACCCAGTGCACTTGCTGGTTAGTTGTGCGGAATTGCAAAAGTGTGATTGCAATTTCGTGCACCACGTACGCGTGGGCTGCCAAATCTGCAAGTGATGCGCACGCGTGAGGTCCGCGTACGCGTGGACTTGCTTGTGCGCAAAGCATGGTTCCTGCACAGCTCCCACGTAACTCTTTGTTCAATATTAAGGTTTGACACATTCACACATGATGCGTACGCGTCATTGACGCTTGCGCGTCGAATGCTTTTTTTTTATGCTGAATGTAGGTGATTATGCAGAATTTATGACTTAACACTGATAAAAACAAAATAAAACTAAGAATAAAAAGGGATGATCATACCATGGTGGGTTGTCTCCCACCTATCACTTTTCTTTTACGTCCTTAAGTTGGATGGTCCACAAGCTCAGTCTTCTTCTGTTAGTAGATCCTCCAAGAGGAAGATCTCCAGCTTCTTATTGTCCTTCTTCTTCTCACCAAGGTATAGCTTCAAGCAGTGGCCATTGACCTTGAGGATTTTGGGGCTTGAAGTGTGACTCAAGTGGAAGACACCATATGGCTCCACCTTCTCCACTCTATAGGGTCCTTCCCACCTGGATCTCAGCTTGCTTGGCATGAGCCTCAACCTTGAGTTATAAAGGAGAACTCCCCAGGTCTGAACTCTGATCGCTTGATATTCTTGTCATGCACAGCCCTCACCCTCTCTTTGTATAGCCTGGAGTTCTCATATGCTTCTAGGCGAAGGTTCTCTAATTCCCGTAGTTGCAGCTTCTTTTCAGCTCCGGCTCTCTCTAATCCCATGTTATATTCCCATACCGCCCAGAAAGCCTTGTGCTCTACCTCCACTGGGAGGTAACAAGCCTTTCCATAGACTAGGCGGAAGGGACTCATTCTGATTGGTGTCTTGTACGATGTCTGATAAGCCTAAGGCGCATCTGCAAGCCTGGTACTCCAGTCTCTTCTATGAGGCTTGAAAATCTTCTCCAGTATGTGCTTTATCTCTCTATTAGACACCTCGGCTTGCTCATTGGTCTGAGGATGGTAAGCCGTCGCCACCTTGTGAATAATGCCATGTTTCTTCAGTAGACCTGTTAGTCTCCTGTTACAAAAGTGAGTGCCTTGATCACTCATGATTGCTCGTCGTGATCCAAAGCGATAGATAATATTATTTTGAACAAAGGAGACAACAGCGTTAGAATCATCAGTACGAGTAGGAGTTGCTTCCACCCATTTGGAAACATAATCAACAGCTAACAGTACGTATAAGAAACCATTAGAGTTTGAAAATGGACCCATGAAGTCAATACCCCAAACATAAAAAATTTTAGAGAACAACATAAGTTGTTAGGGCATCTCATCCCTCTTGGATATAATCCCAAACCTTTGGCATAGGGAGCAAGAGTCACAGAAAGCAGTTGCATCCTTAAAAAGTATAGGCCACTAAAATCTACAGTCTAAAATTTTTTTAGCAGTTCTTTGAGGGCCAAAATGTCCACCACTCTCAGAAGAGTGGCATGCCTCTAAAATTGACTAGAATTCTGATTGTGGCACACACCTTCTTATTATTTAGTTAGCACCACATCTCCATAAATATGGGTCATTCCATATATAATATTTGGACTCGCTTTTAAACTTGTCCCTTTGATGCTTAGTAAAATTAGGAGGGAAGGTATGACTAACCAAATAATTAGCTATAGGTGTGTACCAAGGAACTACTTCAGATATTGCGTGCAAGCTATCAAATGGAAAAGCATCATTGATAGGAGTGGAGTCATTTTTAATGTGCTCTAGGCGACTCAAGTGGTCCGCCACTAAATTTGGAAACCACTCCTATCTTTGATTTCTAAATCAAATTCTTGCAGCAACAGTATCCAACGTATTAGCCTTGGTTTGGACTCTTTCTTAGCTAATAAATATTTTAGAGCTGCATGGTCTGAGTATACTACCACCTTAGTACCAAGTAAGTAGGCTCGAAATTTATCCAGAGCAAAAACAATAGCCAGAAGCTCTTTTTCAGTGGTAGTATAATTAGACTGAGCAGCGTCTAAGGTCTTAGAAGCATAGGCAATTATAAAAGGGTCCTTACCTTCGCGCTGAGCCAGCACCGCTCCTACTGCATAGTTAGAGGCGTCACACATTATCTCAAACGGTTGACTCCAGTTGGGCCCTCTCACAATAGGGGCTTGGATCAAGACGATCTTCAGCTTATCAAACACTTCCATGCAGTCTGTACTCAGCTCGAACTCAATGTCCTTCTGCAGCAGATGGAATAAAGGCAGTGCTACCTTACTGACATCCTTGATGAATCGCCGGTAGAAACCTGCATGACCAAGAAACGAAAGGACTTCCCTCATGGAGGAGGGGTAAGGTAAACCAGAAATGACATCTACCTTTGCTAGATCTACTGAAATACCAGTGTTAGAAATAACATGTCCTAGAACAATACCTTGTTTAACCATAAAATGACATTTTTCAAAATTCAATACAATGTTTGAACTAACACACCTGTCTAATACTCTAGCTCAGAGGGTTTCCCCACACTTGCACCTAGCTCCATGTTCATCTCTTCTACTCAGAGGATTTCCAGTTCTCATACCTTGCCAAGAGCTTTTCTAGTTATTAGTTTATTCCTTTTGCAATTTACTTTTCTTGTTTCCTATCCAAAATCCCAAAACACACTTTTCCATAACCAATTATAAGTACACCTCCCTGTAATTCCTTGAGAGACGACCCGAGGTTTAAATACTTCAGTTATTATTTATTAGGGGTTTGTTACTTGTGACAAACAATCTTTTGTACGAAAGGATTTTTGTTAGTTTAGAAACTATACTTTCAACGAGAATTTTTTATGAATTATTTACTAGCAAAAATCCGTTCGTCAAAATGGCGTCATTACCAGGGAATTGCAAATGTGTGCCTTATTATTGGTTACTGTAAATATTTGCTTTTGCTTGTTTATTTATTTTCGTTTTTGTTTTTAATTTTTATTAACTACTATGAATTCTCACTCCTCTGGCTTTAAGTTTGGTTCCAATATTGTTGTAAGGAGTAGAAGCTATAATGAGAACAGGCATCAAGGTTGGAAGAATCAAAGATGGGAGGAGCCACAAGAATTTGATCAATCCTCTTGGCAACAACCCCCTCCAATGCGCTATAACCAACAACCATTCTATGATGCATACCAAGACAATAGTTATGGTGGACCTCTTCATGACAACCAACCTCCACCAAATTACTATGGTCAAGAGCCATTCCGAGGTGCATACCAAGATGATAGATATCGTGGACCCCCTTGTAGTTACCAACAAGCCCCACCAGATGCCTATGACCCCCTCCTCAACATAGGTTTGAACCACCAAACTCACAAGCCCCCTACTACCAAACACCCTCATATGATCCTAACCCATATCCACCATACCGACCACCTTATGAGGTATATGAACCATATCTAGAACCACTCCAATTTCAACCTAATTACTCCCAAGCACCATCACATCCATATACACCATGTCCATATCCATCTACCCAAGAGCCATATGATCCCAATCACGTTTCCCAAAAAGAACAAGAGCCAAGCAACCGTCTCAAGGAAACAGTGGATCAATTCCATGCAACTCTTCATCAACTGGAGCAAGCAATAAATCGGTTAGTTTCCCAATGTTTTGACACTCAAGGAACCCCTATGCCTTCATGTGGATAATCTAATGAAGAATGTAGCATGAAGGAGACACCAGAAACTTTGGTGGACAGCGAGAGGCATGATTTTGTATTGGAACAATTAGAAGAAGCTACGCTTGCCAGAGAAGCGGTAGAAGTAGCTGAAGATCTGGGAGATGCTGAACCTCCATGGGAAAGTCCGGTCATAGGGCCTCCTTCTAAGATGTTTGAAATTGATGTTGAGGAGGGTGTACAACCTCCAAGGCATATCCTGGTTGAAGACTTTGAAGAGGTTGATCAAGAGATGGATTCAATCATTGATGAATCCTTATCTACAATTGAATCCTCTCCCATTGGACTTGACATGGAGATTAAAGAAGAAGAAGCGCAACCTCCCATGCCCTTGGTAAGCAGTGAAGAAGAAATTGAATTGGAAGAAAGCTACCAAGAGGAAGATGTTGAAATTGAAAAAGCTTGCAAAGGGGTGGACGTTGTCAAAGAAGAGCACAAGGGGGTAGAGCTAGAAATCATCTTGCCAAAGCTGTTGGAGACCTCTCCCCCAAAGCCATTACCATCCAATACAACATTCAAGTGGGTAAAATTCTTATCCTTGACCTTTACTTTCCCACTTGAATATGGTTCACTTGAGACAGATGGTCAGCTTAGAGCTCTTTGTGGCTTTGAGAGTAAGAGGGAGATAGTTAGTGGTAAGAGTTGTCAGGCAAGGTTCAATAAGGTTCTGTATTCCATACTGGAGTACAAGTGTTGGTGTAGAGCTCGAATGAATGGGTCTAGGAAGCTGTTTGGATGCCTTAATGAAAATTCGGATTGCTTACCACCCGGATGGAATCATGATAATTAACTTGAAGACGGGTGCAGAAGCAAGGTTTGGGACCCCGAAATTCATTCCAACAATCAACACTCTTGGGGCCTTGTCACTTGCTTTACCTTGCTTGAAGGCTTTATGCGCCTAGTTTGGGATCCCGAAGGCTATTGGAATTGCAAGCATTGGTGGGGATTCCTGGTAGAGTTCAAGCATAAGCCACCATGACAAGGAGCTCACCAAATGTCCAACTTAAGGACTATAACTAAAAGTGCTAGGTGGGAGACAACCCACCATGGTATGATCTTTCATTTTTATTCTTCTTAGTTTTATTTTATTTTACTTTTATTAGTGTTCATTCATAATTTCTGCATATTCATCTGTATTCTGCATTTTGCATTCAGCATAAAAAAAGGCAACCCACACGTGGGCATTGGCCACGCATGGGCATCGATTCCCAATTTTGCTATCCCATCCAACGAACAGAAAGTTGTGATAGAATCGTGCGGCTAGCGTGCTCTGCGCACAATTCGACCCACGCGTACACGTCGAGCACGCGCGTGCGTCACTTGCAATTTGGGAAATCCACGCGTACGCGTCAAGCACGCGCATGCGTGGATATGGTAATCGGCGTAAATGGGTGTTTGACCCGAGAGTTGTGCAGCCCTTGCGATGGAACTGTGCTAGAGGCACAAAATCACCCCACGCGTCCGCGTCCCTGACGCGTGCTTGTCATTTCGCTTCCAGACTATCCACGTGTACGCGTGGGTGACGCTTACGTGTCGAATGGCCAACTCAGTTTTCACGCGTACGCGTGAAGCACGCGTACGCGTCACGCCCTGTTTTTAAATTCTTACTTCCTTCTTCTGTCCTTTCTACTTCTTTCTTCCTCCTTTCTTACTTTCTTCTTCTTCATCACTTCAACTTCTCATCCTTATTCTCCTTTATTCTATTTTTCCTATTGCATTTGCATACTTTCATTCATTGCATTTTAATCTTGTGCATGTTTTATTTTCTTTTCTCAGTTTCTTATTTTACCATTGGTGTTAATTGTTCTTATTCCATTATTGCATCTTCTCTTGCATTATTTTGGTGTTTCGTGACTTGTTTTATATTGTTGGGCGATATTATTTATTTGTCAATGCCAATCTTTTATGATACTTGTGTTTCTTTTGCATTGACATGAATTCATATCATCTTTCATTACCTACTATCTCTTTCCCATTGTTGCAATGTTTGCACTGTTGATATGCCATATGCTTCTACTATTTTCTCACTTTCATGTTGTAGCTACCATGTAATTGAGACCTCCATTATTGGGCATTAATCCACCCATATTTTATTTGTTTTCTTATCTCTGTTACGGGGTTAATTTTTCTCTTTCTTTCTTCCTTAGGCTTAGGTACCGAGAAGGAAAAAGAAAAAGCTTCTCAATGGGGCAACCGACAAGTCCATCTGCATAATTTTTTAAGAACATCAGTTGTAGCCACCCATCCACTTGCACAACTTAGCATGCATCGAGGACGGTGCAATCTTTAAGTGTGGGGAGGTTGATACCAACTTTCGGGGGTTAGTTACCTTCTTTTCAACACCATTGTCTAATTTTTTTGTAGTTCATTGTTGCATTTACATGTTTGATTATATGTTTGTTTGATTTCTGTGCATATTTTACCACTGCTTGGTTAAAGTAATGAATTTCTTTTCAAGACCCTTTTTACAATATTTTACTAATTTAAATTAAAAAAATTGTGTTAAACTTGTTTGAAGCTTGTATTTGGAACATAGTTTATAGCTAAAGAACACACAACCTATGAGACTTGAGCTTAATTATATGGTTACATTAATTAACCATAATATTTTATTCTTGTGTGTCTCCTTCTCTATGATTGCAATCTTTGCTTTGTTCCATTTTATATGTCCAATGTTTAGTGTATTTAAATGCATATATATGATTGAGGCCATCATTTGTTATTTAGCTCACTTATCCAAAATAGCCTACCCTTTCAATCACCTTTGTTAGCCACCTTGAGCCTTTTAATCCCCATTTGTTCTATATTTTACCAGATCACTAGCCTTAAGCAAAAAGCCAAGTAATTACATAATTTGAATCTTTGGTTAGCTTAAGATAGAGATTGTGTGTCAAATAAGTGTGGAAAAACTGTGGGAACATGGGTTGATAGGGAATGTGTTATGCTTCTTCTTTATTTAAAAAAGAAAAAGAAAAGAAAAAATATATATATAATATAAATAAATAAATAGGGGACAAAATTATCCCAATATTAAGTTTAAATAAAATATCAATGCATATGTGGTGAAATTAAAGAAATATTTGGTACATGAGTATGTGATACAAAAGTGGAAATTATGGGTAGCTAGGCATGAAATTAGAGTTATATAGAGTGTGTGTGTGTTTGGTGAAAGCTTAGGTTAGTCAAAGAATTCATATTATAACTCACTTGGCCATACATATATCCTCACTTTTACCTTAGTCCCATTACAACCTTGAAAATACCTCATGATGTTTGCATTGGTATACTAAATATTTGTTGATTGGTTAGATGAAGAACAAAGTCTAGAAAGCATGACTAGAGAAGAGTAGAGTGAATCAACCCTAGACACTTGAGAGAGTTAGAGCAATATACACTACCAGTGAGGGTTCAATGCTTGATTCTATGTTTCCTGCTTTCATGAACTATCTTCTTACAAGTTTACTTGTCTTTACTATATGATTTGAATTAGTGAAATATGATTTATGTTTGTCTTGGAGAACTTGTTTACTTTTAACCAAGTAGGTAGAAACATTTTGCATTTAATTAGTTGCATTCATATAAATAGGTTGCATTTCATATTTCATACCATTCCTCTTCACTCTTTTAGTTCTCTTGAGCTTAGCATGAGAACATGCTAATGTTTAAGTGTGGGGAGATTTGATGCACCACTATTTCGTGGTACATCTTGTGCTTAATTGAGTGATTTTATCTACTAATCTCACACTTATTCATAGAAATTGCATGTTTTACATTTTCCTTCTTGATTTTGTGCTATGATTGAAAACATGCTTCTTTGGTCTTAATTTTACTATGTTTAATCGTCTCTTATTACCATTTGATGCCTTGATATGTGTGTTAAGTGTTTTCAGAGATCACAGGGCAGGAATAGCTTAGAGGATGGAAAGGAAGCATGCAAAAGTGGAAGGAATACAAGAAGATGAAGGAACTGCAAAGCTGTCAGCACTGACCTCTTCACACTCAAACGGTCATAACTTGAGCTATAGATGTCCAAATGAGGCGGTTCCAGTTGCGTTCGAAAGCTAACATCCGGGGCTTCGCAACGATATATAATTTTTTATAGCTTCCTGACTGTTGGGCGACGCACATGCGTGGATCAAGCGTACACGTGACTTGGCAAAAGTTCAATCCACACGTACGCGTGGACGATGCGTACGCGTGACATGCGCACGTGCTGGACGTATCACAAATCATTGGGGGCAATTTTTGGGCTGTTTTTGACACATTTTTTGGCCCAAAAAATACATATTAGAGGCTATAGAGTAGGGGAATCCATTGATTCAACATACACTTTTCATTCACACAAATTTAGGTTTTAGATGTAGTTTTTAGAGAGGGAGGCTCTCTCCTCCCTCTTATGTTTTAGGATTTAGGATTTCTCTTCTACTTTTATTTGTCTTGGTATTCTAGTTTATTGACTTCCCTTGTTAATTACTTTAGTTTATAAATTCTCATGTTAGATTGATTTTCTATTTAATACAATTTGAGGTATTTCAGATTTATTGCTTCTTCTATTATTTGTTATTGATTGATGTTTGCTATTGGTAGTTTGGATTTAATATTCCTAGCTAGTTTTCTATGTTTTTATGTTATACCCTCAAAATACTTGACAAAATGCTCAGAAGGATGTTAGAGTAGGATTTTATGTTCTTGGCTTGGTTGAGTAATTGGTAACACTTGAGTTATCAAACTCCTTTGTTGATTGATAATTGAAAGTTGCTGATTGATTTGGATTCCACTAAAGCTAGTCTTTCCTTAGGGTAGGACTTGAGGAATCAAATTGATTAGTCCACTTGACTTTCCTTCATTCATCGAGGGTTAACTAAGTGGGAGCAATGAACAATTCTCATCACAATTGATAAGGATAACTAGGATAGGATATCCAATTCTCATACCTTGCCAAGAGCTTTTCTAGTTATTAGTTTATTCCTTTTGCAATTTACTTTTCTTGTTTCCTATCCAAAACCCCAAAACACACTTTTCCATAACCAATTATAAGCACACCTCCCTGTAATTCCTTGAGAGACGACCCGAGGTTTAAATACTTCAGTTATTATTTATTAGGGGTTTGTTACTTGTGACAAACAATCTTTTGTACGGAAGGATTCTTGTTGGTTTAAAAACTATACTTTCAACAAGAATTTATTGTGAATTCTTTACTAGCAAAAATCCGTTCGTCATAGACTCAGCTAGATCGGCGATCAGTTGCCACGCTTTTGTCGCTATCTTGAACTTAGTCAGAGAGCCATTACCTGCAGCATCTAATATAGTCTTGTCTTGGGGCTTCATGCCTTGTGTGAAATAGCTAATCAACACCAGCTGGTCAATCTTGTAGTGGGGACATGAGTCTAGGAGATTCCTGAAGTGTTCTCAATATTCGTAAAGAGTCTCTGATTCGCCTTGGATAATGCAGGAAATTTCTTTCCTCAGTCTATCTGTAACGTCAGCCAAAAAGTATTTGTCCAGGAATTCCCTTCTCAGCAGATCCCAATTAGTAACAACTGCTTCAAGTTGAGTGTAGAACCACTCCCTTGCCTTTCCCTCAAGAGAAAATGGGAAAGCATATGAGCAAATAGTAGTCTCATCTGCACCATGACGCCTTGTAGTTGAGCAGGCTGTCTGGAAATCTCTGAAATGCTTGATAGGCTCTTGAGTAGGTAAGTCGTGAAACATAGATAGTAGATTGATTAGCGCATTCTTCAGTTTGAAATCTGCAGCCAAGTTTGGAGGATGCGCTTAGTATGGTTGTAGTGTAAAGTCTGGAGCCCCTGCTTCCTGGAGAGTAATCCTCCTAGGCTACGCCATATTACCTGTGCGCAAGTCAACAGAATCAGTAGAAGAGGAGCTTGTTTCTTCCTCAAATGACGCTTTAGATTCACCCTCAGATAAGATTGGTGAATTGGCAGAAACCACTTCACCACCTTCTGAGGCTAACCGACACCAAGCTCACCAAATACACGAAATAGTTCTTTCGCTTTTAGGATCAAACACGGCTAAGCTCGGATCTGGTAATGAATGCGTCATTCAATAAAAGAAATATAGAGCTCGTGGTAATAAAATAAAACAAAATATGCAAATATGTAAAATTAAAAATATTTATACTAACCAATAATTTTGCACACTGTTGTAACTCCCCGACAACGGTGCCAAAAATTGATGGACAAAAAAAATGCCGATTAAGAATTTATAATGGAATTAACGTTGCAAGTACAGTTCTTAACCGACGAAAATTCCGCTTATCAATTTAGAAAGAGTTGTCATAATTTAAGAATAAAATACTGGGAGTAGAATTCACAAGTCGTCTCCCAACGAGTTGACAAAAGAGTGCAATTTATTGGTCAGGAATTTTTTGAAAAATTTTAGAGTTAGGGAATGAGAAATTAAATGATTATAAATTAAAGCAATAAAAATTAACAAGAGGTTTTATACAATTGAAATAAAAAGCCTTGACTACGAGAAGATTAATCGGAAGTTCTATCCTTGTTGAATTTTTCCAAGTGTAATGGTAAGAGGTTATTGTTTCTACTTAGTTATCCTTTACCGAATAAAGAAAAGTCAACTAACTGAACCAACTCTGATTCACAAGTCCTAATCCTCTCCTGGGGAAGGATTAGAGTTAGTGACTAGAGAGTCAGCCAACAACTTCCAATTACAAATTAACACTTGAGTATTCCAACTCAAGGGTCTCCTATTAATCAACTCCAAAGTCAAGTTGGGAGCCTACTCCATTGACATGGATGCCATTTTCACAAACATATAAACGGAGTAGAAAGGAGGCATGGTAATTAAAATTAATTTAGTAATAGCTATTTTTGAAATAATAAATTAAGGAAAGATGATATTCAATCAAATAATGAAATTAAATGTAAAAATAACTCTTGCATTAATATTTTTCAAAACCAAAGATATCCATATGTAACTCTGAACAAAGTAAATGGAAATTAAAAGAGTAAGGAAATAAGAAAACAAACTATAATGATAGAGACTTCAATGGAGGTAGTAACTCTTCTCAATATCCAATCCAAAAGCATAAAACTAGAAAAATCTATGAATGTGAAGAACCCTAGAGGAAGTAGTATATTCTTTCCAAGATTCAAAAACTAAAACTAAAACTAGTGAATGAGAATTTGTCTTGAATCTCTGCTATCCCCTGGCTCTAGTTTGTGTTTCTGGGCCAAAACCTGGGTCCAAACTCAGCCCAAAATCGCCCCTAACGTCTTCTGTGTATGCGTTGATGGTCTTCTGCGCATGTCACACGTACGCGTCAGTCACGTGTACGCGTCGATGTACAACTTTGCTTGTCACTCATACGCGCCAGTTATGCGTACGCGTCGTTGTGGAATGTGCCAAGTCACGGCACGCATGAGCCATGTGTGCGCGTCAATCCTCCTGGTCAACTCCTTAGTTTCTTGTGTTCCTTCCATCTTTGCTACCTTCCTTTTCATCCTCTAAGCCATTCTTGCCCTATAAAGCCTGAAAACACTTAACACACAGATCACGGCATCGAATGGTATAAAGGAGAATTAAAAATTGACAATTTAAATGCTTAAGAAGCAAGTTTTCAATCGTAGCACAAAATTAGGAAGGCAAATGTAAAACATGCAAATTACATGAATAAGTGTGCAAAGAACTGATAAAAACCTACTCAATTTAGCGGGAGATAAGCCATAAAATAGTGGTTTATCAAGTTGCATGATTGAGGAACATATGAGAATGTGTTGATCTAGAGAATACAATATCTCTTGAACCCAATGATCTTCCCTATTCTTATCTGCCCATTCTTTTACTTTGTGTGCTTATTGTTTATTATCAACCCCATTCCCTTTAATTTTCAGCTATTTAGTTTTCTTTACTTTATGCAATTTACATTCCCAGCAATTCACATTTCCACTCTTTAATTCAGTCATTTACTTTCAAGCTCATTTACAATTCTGTCATTTATTTTTATGCACTCAATACCCATTAATGATCTTTTTAACTAGAATATCTACTTGACTAAAGTTGCTCAATCTATCAATCTCTATCGGATTCGAGACCTCACTCTTTGTGAGTTTTTACTTTACGACAATTCAGTATACTAGTCGAAGGAAGATTGTAGTGATACAAAAATCCGTGATCAGGTTGCCGTTGTGACCGACCGCTGTGTGTGTTCTAACTGCGCACACATTTAGAATACACACATTGCTTATGTTTATCACACCACACTCGTATAAATATCTCCTCAACTAAGTTCCTATTTGTTTATATTAGCTCCATGTTTACATTGTATCTACTTCCTCTTTTTCCCTTTTGTGCCACTTTCCTTATAATTCTGAGTTGTACTCCATTCATTCTTTTTCAGGATGCGCTGCAAGGGCAAAGAGCCGACTACATCATCATTGGTCCCTACGGATTAACCTGAGCCAGTGGAGGAGGGCACCAAGGATGGAGAGACAGAGCCTACATTGGACATTGATAGTTCATTTATGTCGGTTAGAAATTTCACACAAATAATCCCGTTGCTAGTATAGTTCCCAACCAAAAAAATAATACTCAATCAAAGTTGTAATAGTGGTTGTCACAAGTACAAACTTCAATGAAAATAAACCAAAGTAATTAAACCTCAGGTCATCTCACGAGGAATTGCAATGAAGTGATCAATTATTGGCTATGAAAGAACAAGGGAGTTTGATTCGTAATTGGCAAGAAAATATAAAACCAAGAAAGTAAATAAGCATGCAAGGAATTAAATAAAAATTAAATGGCAAAAAGAACTCTTAGCTAACACATGGGAATTGAGATCACCATCCTTATCTACAAACCGTATATTGACGATTATGAGGGACCAACCCATCAAGTCTACTTCTATGCTTGAAGTACGTATAAAGTCTACTTCAACGCTTGAAGTACGTCAAATAGGCTTGATCAACTTCAATCCATAAGTCCTAACCTAGCTACTAATTGACTTAGTAGTAGGATAGCGTTAATGGTTATCAAGTTGACCAGTAAGGGTTCTCAAATCACCAATTTAATGAGACCCAAAGACTGAAGGTCACTCAATTCCCTTTGCGTAGGCCAAGAGTAACGGAAACTACTCTAAAACTAGTGAAAACATTTTATCAAACACCTAGAGTACAATAAAAGTAAACATCACAAAATGCAAGAATTAATGAAACTCATGACTAAAATAAGCAAGAAACCAACAATAGCAATTAGGATAAACCTAAAAAGACATGGAACATAAAATTGCATTAAAAGAAAATTAAAATCCAACAAGGGTTCATGAAAATAAAAATGGCAAAATAAGGAAATTAATAAGGAAAGCTAAGAAGATTGAGACAATAGAACAATAAAATATAAAGAGAATTGAAATAAAAACAAGAATTAAAAGTTGGATCTAAGGAAATTTAACCTAAACTATCCTAAATTCTACAGAGAAGGGAGAGCTTCTCTCTCTAGAATTCTAACCTACAACATGATGAAAAACTCAACTATGACTACTCTCCCCCATTCCCTTGCAATCCTTGGGTTCAAAAGCATCAGAAATAAGTTGAATTTGGGCCTCATCGAGCTCAGAAATCACCCCTAGTGTATTGCCTTCAGTGAGGTCACGTGCCGCATGTCACGCGCACTCATGGGTCACGCATACACGTCGCATTGCAAAATTCTCTTTCATGCATGCGCGTGGGTGACGTGTGCACGTCGCTGGCGAATCTCCTTCTTACGCGTACGCAGCCTTGAGTTTAGCAAATCCTCATTTTTCATGAATTCTCCATTTTTGCATGCTTTTTCTTCATTCTTTCAACCAAATCTTTGTCTTATAATCCTGAAATCACTTAACAAACATATCAAGGCATCGAATGGAATTAAAGTGAATTAAATTTATCAATTTTTGGGCCTAAAATGCATGTTTTTACTTTTAAGCACAAATTAGGAGAAATTCACAAAATCATGATATTTCATTGAATAAATGTGTAAAAAGTTAATAAAATCTCCTGAATTCAACATAAGATAAACCACAAAATTGGGGTTTATCAAACCTCCCCACACTTAAACTAAGCATGTCCTCATGCTTAACCAAGAAAGACTAGAAATGGGGAACAAACATTTATTCAATGCAAATAAACTATATACACCTATCTACATGCATGCAACTCAATGCAAGATGCTTCTACCTACTTGGTTAAAAGTAAATCAATCTCCAAGAACGTATATGAACATGTAGGGCTAAGATAATATGATTATTCATGAATCCTACCAATTCAAATATCAAAATGAAGTTCAAATATACTTCCAAGAAGAAAGCTCATGAAAGCCGAGAACCAGGAATTGAGCATCGAACCCTCACTGGAAGTGTATCCGCTCTAGTCGCTTAAGTGTATAGGGTTGATTTACTCAATTCTCTTCTAATCATGCTTTCCAAGATTTGTTTTTCATCTGACAATCAACAATTATTCAATGCATGCATACATTTATCATAAGGACTTATTCATAGGTTGTAATGGGGCTAGGGTAAAGGTAGGGATGTCTATATGGCAAGGTGAGCTTGATATTTGCGTCTTGATTAACCTAAGCTCTCACCAAACACATATAACAACCTATACAATTCTAATACAATACCTAGCTACCCATGATTCCCACTTTTTTTTCATATACTCATGCATTCTCTTTAATTCACATTCCATATGCATTGTTATTATTACTTTGCTCTGGGGCATTTTTGTCCCCTTTTTATTCCTTTTCTTTTTCTCTTTTTCTCTTTTTATATATATATTTTTTTCTTTATCTTTATCTTTTTTTTCACATAAAGTATATATAAACGTATCAATGTATATGGTTTTACATCTTTAATGCTTGAATATATACCCAATCCTATGATTTTCAACAAAAATACAAAATACACTTTTACCTCAACCAATGTTCTTAAGTTTTCCATGCCCAAATGATACACACCCTCACTAGCCTAAGCTAATCAAAGATCCAAATTAAAGAACATTTATTGTTTTTCACTTAGGGGTAATGATGTGCTAAAATTAAGAACAAAAGGGATTAAATAGGCTCAAAATTGGTTAACAATGGTTGATGAAAGGTATGTTATTTGGGTAAGTGAGCTGAATGAAATGATGGCCTCAATCATATAAGTATATGTATACATGAAATAATGGACATAAAGATTGAAACAAATCAAAGATTACAATCATAGAAAGAGAATAATACACACAAGAATGAAAATAGTGGTTATATGATGTAACCACGAAATTGGGCTTAAAACTCACATGCTTATGTGTTCTTAGCTCAAAAACCATGTTCCAAAATAAATTCTTTAAGCTAATCCACACAAAAGAATTTTTTTCAAATTGGTAGGGTGCCTTAAAATAGTTTTCTTGAAAAAGAAATCATCACTCTAACCAAGTATTTCTAACATAAAAAGAAGTGGTAAAATATGTACAAATTCTAACTAACATGCAACCTATCATGCAATGCAGCAACAAATCTAACAAAGAAAAATTAAGAATTGGTGTTGGAGAAGGAAGTAGTTACCCACGGAGGTCGGTCCTCTACCTCCCCACACTTGAAGATTGCACCGTCCTTGATGCATGCAAAAAAGAGCAAGGTGCATGGGTTGCTACAACTGATGAGCTCCTTCAAAAGGTTGTGTGGATGAACTTGTTTGTTGCCCTATTTTGAAGCTTTTTCTTTCCCTTCTTGGTAGCCAGTCTAAAAGGAGAGAAAAAGAAAGAAAATTAAGCCTACAACAAAGATATCAAAGCAAATAGAACATAGGCCGGGGCTAATACCAAATAAGAATAAGGTTTTTAACTACATTGTAGATACAATATGTAAGCAAGAAAATAATATAAGCAAAGGGCATATCACTAACACTTAATGCAAGAGTAGAGTCAAAGCATAAGTGAATGACATGAAGAGCATGCTGAGTATCAAGTTCAAACAAGAAAGAGTAGGTCATTAAAGACATGCAAGTTCATATCAATGCACAAAGGATGCAAGAATCATCAAAGGTTAAGCATTGAGTTAGAAATTTCATCAACCAACAATATCTAACAAGTCAAGAAGCACCAAAATAATCCAAGAAATTCTCAACAATTGAGTAGGAGAATTCAACACCAATATTAAAAGAAAAACTTTGAAAAGAAAACAAAAACAAGCTACAAAAACAAAATCAAAATGCAATGAATGAAAATAAGTGAATGCAATAAACAAAGGAAAATCAAAGATGAGAAAAATAAAAAGTGAAAATTTAAAAAGAGGGAGAAGAAGAAAGTAAGAAAGAAAGAAGAGAGAAGAAGAATGGTATAAAGAAAGAAGAAGGAAAGAAGAAGGAGAGAAGAAGAAAGAAGAAGAAAGAAACAAAAAAGGGGAGAAACAGGGCGCGAAGGCGACGTGTGCGCATGGGAAACGCGTGCGCGCGAAAAGCAGGAAGGGGGAAGCGACGCGTAAGCGTCATCCACACGTACGCGTGGCCAGCAGAAAAGAGAGGTGATGCGTAAGCGTCACCTACGCGTACGCTTGGGGCTAAATTGTGCTATTCGCACAAAAGCAGCACCACTCCAGCACAACTCTCTGGTTTTTATACCAGGAGTCCCAACATAGCACATGACGCGTGCGCGTCGGCTACGCTCACGCCTGGTGCGCAATTTTTTTTATAGAAACATAAAACAAAAATAGGGCACTCTCTTAACCTATATATATTCTAAAGCAACCAAAATTCAAATTCAACAAAAATCTTTTAGTTTTTTTTTAAATTTTCAAAGAAAAAACAAACAAAACTTGCATTTCAAGCAAAATGCAATTCAAATCAACTATTCAAATCAAAACATGAATCTAAGAAGCAACCTATCAATCAAAGCAATATGTACAAGGGTATAGAAAATAAGAAAACTACCTACAATGGCAACTCAATTCATCCATTGATTATATCTACAAGAGAATAGAAAGAGTTTACCATGGTGGGGTGTCTCCCACCTAGCACTTTTATTTATTTTCCTTAAGTTGGAAACTTGGGAGGCTCCTTGTCAAGGTGGTTTATGCTTGTACTCATCCTTAAACTTCCAAGGATGCTTGCTCCTCAAACAGTTGTCAGAATTTCCAACCAACTACACCAAGCTTGGGTGAAGTTCTTCCCAATATATGAGATCCCAAAATTGGTCTTCATGTTGTGATCCGGGGGTCCCATATTTTATTTTCACACCTGCCTTTTAATTGGTCATCATTGTTTCATCCGGGTGGTAGAAAAGCCGAATTCTCACTAAGGCACCAAACTATCCTCCTAGACCCATCTATTTGAGCACTAGTCCAACCTTTGCTCCTCAAGTTTGAGCTTCCAACCATAATGAGCCTAGATTTACACCACCAACCAGTAAACATCCTTCTCTTATGCTTCATTCCTCAAAGCGCCCTAAGTTGGCCATCCGTTTCAAGCAAGCCAAATTCAAGTGGGATAATAAAGCTAAGAATGATGAGTTTTACCCACTCAAATGAAGGATTAGATGGCCACCTAGGTAGAGAAGTTCCAAACGATCTTGATAAAGCATGTTCCACTCTTGTCCATCCTCTTCTAGGAGCTTTTACCACTTAGAAAGGTTCTTCAAACTCTACCTCTTGCCAAGCTTCCTCAAGCTCAAGTTTTTCCTCACCAATTTCTTCAAGCTCTTCCCCATCACTCAAATCATAAATATGAGGTTGAGTGAAATCTACCTCAACATCAATTCCAAGTTCATTGGGGAAGGATCCATCAAGCTCAAAAAGATCATATGTTGATGCAGAATCATCATAGATGGGAGGGTTTGTTGTTTGTACCATTTCTTCCAATTCTTCATTCACATTGTGCCTTGGAGATTGTGTACTATCCTCCTTGACATCACTTTCAAACTTCATAGAAGAAGGCTCTTCAACTTGAGATTCCTCTTTGCATTCAACATCTCCTAAATCTTCAACCACTCCTTCCTCTTGTTCAACAATCTCGGCTTCCTCCTCTTGTTGCACTTCTTGCCTCAACTCCTCTTCTCCACCTTGAAGATCCAAATTCTCCTTCTCATTGTGCTCCTCAATTAATCCCCCATATTAACAATAAGGGTGTGTTGGATAGTTGTGCACAATGAGACCAATTGGCTCATCACTTCGGTTAAGTTAGCCACCACTTTCCCTTGATTTTGGCAATGAATTAGAAGTTCTTGTTGTTCTTGCAATGGGGTTGGAGAGATTCGTCCAATGAAAGTGGTGGTGGAAGAGAGGGTTCATTGTTTAGAGGAAGAGTGTCATAGTTGGAAGGTGGTTCAAATTGGTGAAATTCTTGAGGTGGTGTATAAGAAAATAGTGGTTCTTGGGAGTATTGGTGTTGGAATGGTGGTGGCTCTAGGTATGGTTCATATAGTGGTTGGTATGTTGGGTATGGGTTACGGTCATATAGAGGTGAATGGTGGTATGAGGCTTGTGAGTGAGGTTGACAACAATTTTGAGGGATTGGTTCATAATTATGTACATTATGGGGTAGATTGTAGCCATGAGAGATTGGAAGAGGTTGTTACCATGAAGGTTGACCATAAATATGTGGCTCCTCCCTAATTTGATATTCATTCCCACAGTGGGTTCCTCATTGAAGCTTTCAATCCCTACAACATAATTGTAACCAAACTCACAGCTAAGGTGATGAGAATTCATAGTGATAGGAGAAAATAAAAACAAATACTGATAAAAACTAATAAAAACTAACTCCTAAAGCAAGCAAAAACTAACAAAGAAGCATACTCACAATATCAACATATATACAATAGCCAATAACATAATACCATTGCAATTCCCCAGAAACGGCGCCAAAAACTTGATCGTTCATTTATGTCGGTTAGGAATTTCACACAAATAGTCCCGTTGCTAGTATAGTTCCTAACCAACAAATAATACTCAATCAAAGTTTTAATAGTGGTTGTCACAAGTACAAACCCCAATGAAAATAAACCAAAGTAATTAAACATCAGGTCATCTCACAAGGAATTGCAATGAAGTAATCAATTATTGGCTATGAAGGAACAAGGGGGTTTGATTTGTAATTGGCAAGAAAATATAAAACCAAGAAAGTAAATAAGCATGCAAGGAATTAAATGAAAATTAAATGGAAAAAAGAACTCTTGGCGAAGACATGGGAATTGAGATCACTATCCTTGTCTACTAATGCAGAATTTATAACCACAAACTAACCAGCAAGTGCACCGGGTCGTACCAAGTAATACATCAGGTGTGTGAGGGTCGATCCCACGAGGATTGATGGATCAAGCAACAATGGTTGATTAATTGGCTTAGTCAGACAAGCAGAAAATAGTGTTTGAGTTCAAAAAGCATTAAACAGTAATTTAGAGAATCAGAAAGCAAATAGTAAATTAAGGTGAAAACAATATGAAGAAGGCATTTAAGGCTTCAGAGTTATCTATTTTCCGAATTGACTTTTCTTACTAACTATTTTAATCATGCAAGATTTAATTCATGGCAAACTATATGTGACTAGACCCTAATTCTTTAGACCTTTCTAGTCTCCTCTAACTTTCATCAATCGCCAATTCCTTGGTCAATTGATTCCAATTAGGGGTTGAAGTTTAATTCTACTTATTATGCCACAAAAATCCTAATTATCCAAATATAAGAGGATTATATGTCACGTATCCCGTTAAGTCCAAATAATTAGAATCTAGGAGAGATTGTATTCAAGCTGTTGTTCAAGTAAAGAGCTTTTCCAAGTTATATAAGAACTCAATTAGAAAGAGGGTCATACTTCCGTTTCACCCAAATTCATAAGATAAAGAATGAAAACAATTCTTGAAATATAAATCAAACATGAACTAAAATAGAAAAATAATCGTATCAATCCATACAATAGACAGAGCTCCAAAGGATTCAGGTAAACTGTAAAGTACGGAATGTAAATTGGAATAGAATCCCCCAATAATCTATCTTTGCGCAAAGTATGGACTATTATATATTGTTGGAAAGCCCTGGATGTCTACTTTCCAACCCAATTGAGAGAGCGTCAATTGGATTCCTGTAGCTCCAAAAACTTCATTCCGAGTGCAGGGAGGTCAGGATCCAACAGCATCAGCAGTCCTTTTTCAGCCTAACTCAGATTTTTGCTCAGCTCCCTCAATTTCAGCCAGAAAATACCTAAAATCATAGAAAAACACACAAACTCATAGTAAAGTCCAGAAATATGATTTTTGCCTAAAAACTAATAATATTCTACTAAAAACTAATTAAAACATGCTAAAATCTACATGAAATTACCCCCAAAAAGCGTATAAAATATCCACGCATAGATGCGTGGTTGTGTTTGTGCTTCTAGCACGCTTCCAGCACCACTCCTACCCAACTCTCTATTCAATGCTGGGTGTTGCAAATTCACGCATGACTCGTGCGCGACAGTGACGCTTGCGCGTCGAACACCTCTCGCTTTTTTTTTCGAAGTGTTCGGTTCCTGTTCTAAAATAGCTACATGATCAAAACAAACGTAAAACAAAAGAAAAACAGTAAAACTCAATAAAAATCAAATAAATAAGAAAACCACTACTACGAAAAATAACTAAGGATACGAATTTATCGAGTTGCCTCCCGACAAGCGCTTTTTTTATGTCACTAGCTTGACACTTAATTGTTGAATTTTCTTCCGGTTCTTCCAGTTGGTTAAAAGAAATGATTCCAAGGGGGAAGAGGTGAAAATTAGTGCCCCCTGATATAAAGTCCTCCTAACAAGCTTTCTTTTATTGTGATTAGCTTGATTCACCTTGCTTGTTAGGGTAGAGGTTGGATTGTTTTTTGATGACCTTTTCTTCTTTATAGATATTTTCTTCTATTTCTTGGTCACAATCCCCCTTTCAGTTCATTCCTTGGTTTCCTTCAATTCTTTAATTTTAAAATTTTGGTGTTGTTATGTGATGGTTAGAGTGTACCCTTCATCAAGAACTTCTTGAATTGGTGGTTCAACAAACTCACCCTCTATACCACTCTCTGTTTCATTGGAATGTAGATTCCCATAATTATTTTCATCCTTTACAACCTCCTTTGTTTGTGCATCTTCCTTCTTTGTTGGTGCATCTTCCTCTTCTTCCATATGTGAGGGTGGAAAGTTCTCTAATTCACTGGAGTATAAACTCCTTTGATTGATTTCCTCACTTTCTTCCATAGGATCTTGCATTGTATCTCTTGGGAAGGAATTTGCTTGTTCCTCTTCCTGGTTCTTGATAATCGACTGCACATATTTCTCTACATTTTTTACACTCTTCTTTATATCATGTACGAATTTTTTCATGAGAAGCTCAAGATTTGATGGTACTTGATATGAATATGGAGATGGTGGCTCTTGATATGAATAAGAAGAAGATGATAATTCTTGATAAAAGTAAAAGGAGGATGGTTCTTGGTATGAATAGGGAGATGGTGGCTCTTGATATGGGTAGAAGGATGATGGTTCTTGATATGGATAGAGAGGTGATGGTTCTTGGTATAAATATCGAGATGGTGGTTCTTCATAGTTGGAACATGGAGCATTGAAGTTTCTTTGGCTTTGACTTTTCCAACCAAAATTCGGATAGTTCTTCCATCCACAATAATATGAATCACTACTTGGGTGTGAGTAGTAACCCATGTGATCTCTCTCCATTATTTTTCCTCAGCACAAAACACCAAACAGAATTAAACGCATCATGTGGTAAACAGGCAAGCAAAGAAGAAAGAACATAAAGGAAATTTAAACTCAATAAATAAAATAACTAGGAAGAATAAAACAACTAAGGGAACACCAAACTTAATTTTAGAAATTAAGCGAAAGAAAAAAAATTTTAAATAAAAGAAATCAAAATATTTTTTTAAATTATTTTATTTTATTTTATTTATGTTTTTATGTTTTTATTTTTATTTTTTTACTACAACCAGGTAATAAAAGAAAAAAATAAAACGAATAGGGGAGTTCACGGAAAATAAGAAAAAATAAAAAAATGAAAAATAAAAATTAATAATACTAAAATAAAACTAATTAAAAAAAATTATCTAATCTAAGCAATCAAACAACGTATAGTTGTCAATCACAATCAATCCCCGGCAACGGTGCCAAAAACTTGGTACGGAATTTATAACCACAAACTAACCGACAAGTGCACCGGGTCGTACCAAGTAATACCTCAGGTGAGTGAGGGTCGATCCCACGAGGATTGATGGATCAAGCAACAATGGTTGATTAATTGGCTTAGTCAGACAAGCAGAAAATAGTGTTTGAGTTCAAAAAGCATTAAACAGTAATTCAGAGAATCAGAAAGCAAACAGTAAATTGAGGTGAAAACAATATGAAGAAGGTAGTTAAGGCTTTAGAGTTATCTATTTTCCGGATTGACTTTTCTTACTAACTATTTTAATCATGCAATATTTAATTCATGGAAAACTATATGTGACTAGACCCTAATTCCTTAGACCTTTTTAGTCTCCTCTAACTTTCATCAATCGCCAATTCCTTGATCAATTGATTCCAATTAGGGGTTGAAGTTTAATTCTACTTATTATGCCACAAAAATCCTAATTATCCAAATATAAGAGGATTATATGTCACGTATCCCGTTAAGTCCAAATAATTAGAATTTAGGAGAGATTGTATTCAAGCTGTTGTTCAAGTAAAGAGCTTTCTCAAGTTATACAAGAACTCAATTAGAAAGAGGGTCATACTTCTGTTCCACCCAAATTCATAAGATAAAGAACGAAAATAATTCTTGAAATATAAATCAAACATGAATTAAAATAGAAAAATAATCATACCAATCCATACAATAGACAGAGCTCCTAACCTTAACAGTGGAGGTTTAGTTGCTCATGATTCAGAGAGAAAATAAGGATTTAGGTAAACTGCAAAGTACGGAATGTAAATTGGAATAGAATCCCCCAATAATCATCGAAGAGAAGTTTTTTTTCTCTTTTATATATAATCCTAATAAATTTAAAATCTAATTTCTAAAATTAAAATAATATCTTTTCCTATTTTAAAATTTAAATTTAAATCAGAATTAATTAAATGCGGCTGCGCCTTACTTGAGTGCCAAAATGCGGCCCAGAAATCGCCCCCAGCATTTTTTGCGTTTTCTGCATGTGGCGCATGTCACGCATACGCGTCGATGGTTTTCTTCGGGTATCACGCGCACGTGTCAGGCACGCGAACGCGTCGCTGCACAAATCTCCAAATCACGCGCACGCGTCAGGCACGCGCACGCGTCGCTCCTCGCTGGTCATCTCTTTTAATTCTTGTGCTCCGAATCCAACCAAATGCTACCTAAAATAAACAGAAATGCACAAGACTCAAAGTAGCATCCATAGTGGCTAAAAGATAATTAATTCTGGATTAAACTCAACAATTTAAATACAAATTCACTAGGAAAAGATAAGAAAGATGCTCACGCATCATCTACAAACCATATATTGATAATTATGAAGGACCAACCTATCAAGTCTACTTCTATGCTTGAAGTACGTATAAAGTCTACTTCAACGCTTGAAGTACGATAAATAGGCTTGATCAACATCAATCAATAAGTCCTAACCTAGCTACTAATTGAATTAGTAGTAGGATAGCGTTAATGGTTATCAAATTGACCACTAACGGTTCTCAAATCACCAATTCAATGAGCCTCAATGACTCAAGGTCACTCAATTCCCTTAGCCTAGGACAAGAGTAAAGGAAACTACTCTAAAACTAGTGAAAACATTTTATCAAATACCTAGAGTGCAATAAAAGTAAACATCACAAAATGCAAGAATTAATGAAACTCATCACTAACACAAGAAAGAAACCAACAATAGCAATTAGGATAAACATAAAAAGACATGGAAACATAAAATTGCATTAAAAGAAAATTAAAATCCAACAAGGGTTCATGAAAGTAAAAATGGCAAAATAAGGAAATTAACAAGGAAAGATAAGAAGATTGAGACAATAGAACAATAAAATATAAAGAGAATTGAAATAAAAACAAGAATTAAAAGTTGGATCTAAGGAAATTTAACCTAAACTACCCTAAATTCTAAAGAGAAGGGAGAGCTTCTCTCTCTAGAATTCTAACCTACAACATGATGAAAAACTCAACTATGACTACTCTCCGCCCATTCCCATGCAATCCTTTAGTTCAGAAGCATAAGAAATGAGTTGGATTTGGGCCTCCTTGAGCTCAGAAATCGCCCCCAGTGTATTGCCTTTAGTGAGGTCACGTGTCGCTTGTCACGCGTACGCATGGGTCACGCGTACCCGTTGCATTGCAAAATTCTCTTTCACGCGTGCACATGGATGATGCGTGCGCGTCATTGGCGAATCTCCTTCTCATGCGTATGCGTGGGTGACGCGTGCGCGTGGCCTTGAGTTTAGAAAATCCTCATTTCTTCATTAATTCTCCATTTTTGCATGCTTTTTCTTCATTCCTTCAACCCAATATTTACCTTCTAATCCTGAAATCACTTAACAAACATATCAAGGCATCGAATGGAATTAAAATTGAATTAAATTTATCAATTTTTGGGCCTAAAAAGCATATTTTTACTTTTAAGCACAAATTAGGAGAAATTCACAAAACCATGCTATTTCATTGAATAACTGTGAGAAAAGTGGATAAAATCCCTTGAATTCAACACAAGATAAACAAAAAAATTGGAGTTTATTAGACATGGTTGTGTACTAGCAACCAGAGCTTGCATGGCCACCAGCTGAAGGTGGTGATGCTTAGAGTCTTGTCCCTCTATTTATCATTCAAGCACAGAGGACCGTGCAACGGTTAAGTGTGGGGGAGGATTCAAGGCTTTTGGGGCGTAAATCTCTATTTTCTAACACTTTGCACTCTATTTTGTTTGTAGTTATTATGTTTCTTGTGGATATTTGTTAGTACTTTTGACAATTACACTGCACTTTTCTTATTTTGTGTATATATATCTTAGCTTCTTTTTAGTTTTATTATTAGTTATTACATTTTCACTTTACTTGGTATATATTCTATAGATAATAGTGTGATTGGATGTTGTGAATAGTAGATAAAACCTAGTTCATGATTTTCCTAAATGTTCATGATGATTTTGAATAGTGAAAATTAGGAAAGAGAGCTAGGAATTTTGAATTGCATCCAACATAACATACATACATACATAGATAATAACTTTGGTAAAAATAACAAATATTTCCAAGATTTTTTTAAGGCGTTCTATTGAATTGATTCGGAAAATTCTTTTTAAACTTGCTTGAACTATTTTGTGGAACATAGAAGAAAGATAAAGCAAACAACCCTGTGAGTTATTGAGCTTTTAATGTGTGGTTGCATATTTTAACCACAATCTTTATTCTTGTATGCCATGCTCCTTCTATAATTGTGATCTTAGATTTGCTTAATTATTTATGTCCAATATTTGATGTTTGAATGCATTTAAAATGAGTGTGGCCATTATTTCAATTAAAGCTCACTAACCCATATAGCCATACCCTTATATCTACCATTGTGAACCACTTTTGAGTCTTATTAACCCTATTGTTTTAATATCACCACATCACAAACTCTAAGGGAAAGAAAAAATCATGAATGACCCTGAATTCCATCTTTGATTAGTTTAGGTTGAGGTGTGTATGTCATTTAAGTGTGGAAGAAATTGTGGAAAACATTGATAGAAATTCAAAAGTTTATTTTGGATATTCATTGAAAATTTTGGAAAATGGGTACACATTCATATGTTAATTGTTTTAACCATATGAATTTGTTTTGTATATACATATGATGAGCGGATAATTTATACGCTTTTTGCATTTTTTTAGGTAGTTTTTAGTAGGATCTAGCTACTTTTAGGGATGTTTTCATTAGTTTTTATGCTAAATTCACATTTCTAGATTTTACTATGAGTTTGTGTGTTTTTCTGTGATTTCAGGTATTTTCTGGCTAAAATTGAGGGACCTGAGCAAAACTCTAATAAAAGGCTGACAAAGGACTGCTGATGCTATTGGAATCTGACCTCCCTGCACTCAAAATTGATTTTCTGGAGCTACAGAACTCCAAATGGCACGCTCTCAATGGCGTTGGAAAGTAGATATCCAGAGCTTTCCAGCAATATATAATAATTCATACTTTATTTGTGATTAGATGATGTAAACAGGCGCTCAACACCAGTTCCATGCTGCATTCTGGAGTCAAACGCTAGAAACACGTCACGAACCAGAGTTGAACGCCAAAAACGAGTTACAACTTGGCGTTCAACTCCAATAGAAGCCTCATCTCGTGAAAAGCGCAAGCTCAGCCCAAGCACACACCAAGTGGGCCCCAGAAGTGGATTTCTGCATCAATTACTTATTTCTGTAAACCCTAGTAGCTAGTCTAGTATAAATAGGACCTTTTACTATTGTATTTTCATCCTAGATTGTATTTTTGATCCTGTGATCATGTTTTGGGGGCTGGCCATTCGGCCATGCCTGGACCTTCATCACTTATGTATTTTTAAAGGTGGAGTTTCTACACACCAAAGATTAAGGGTGTGGAGCTCCGCTGTACCTCAAGTTTCAATGCAATTACTACTATTTTCTATTTAATTCAGTTTATTCCTGTTCTAAGATATTCGTTGCACTTCACCATGACGAATGTGATGATCCGTGACATTCATCATCATTCTCACCTATGAACGCGTGACTGACAACCACTTCCGTTCTACCTTAGACCGGGCGCATATCTCTTGGATTCCTTAATCAGAATCTTCGTGGTATAAGCTAGATTGATGGCGGCATTCATGATAATTCGAAAAGTCTAAACCTTGTCTGTGGTATTCCGAGTAGGATTCCGGGATTGAATGACTGTGACGAGCTTCAAACTCGCAATTGTTGGGCATGATGACAAACACAAAAGAATCAAGGGATTCTATTCCAACATGATCGAGAACCGACAGAGGATTAGCCGTGCCGTGACAGAGCATTTGGACCTTTTTCACTGAGAGGATAGGATGTAGCCATTAACAACGGTGATGCCCTACATACAGCTTGCCATGGAAAGGAATGAGAAGGATTGAAGGAAGGCAGTATGAAAGCAGAGATCCAACAGGGACAAGCATCTCCAGACACTTATCTGAAATTCCCACCATTGAATTACATGAGTAACTCTATCTTTATTTTCTGTTTTATTTATTATTCGAAAACTCCATAACATTTACTATCCGCCTAACTGAGATTTACAAGATGACTATAGCTTGCTTCATACCAACAATCTCCCNTTGCCGGGGATTGTTCGAGTTTGGACAACTGACGGTTCATCTTGTTGCTCAAATTAGGTAATTTTCTTTTTGTTTTGTTTTCAAAAATTTTTCAAAAAAAAAATATCCCTATTTTCAAAAAAAAAATATTTTGAAAATAAATCGTTCTATGGCTTCAGAATTTTTAGAAATGGATTCTAGATTTTCATGAAGCATGTTGAAGCTTGGCTGGCTATAAAGCCATGCCTAACTCAATTGGATTGAGGCTTCAAAACCATCAGCATAGAGGCAACTTAATTGGAATATCAGTTGTTACATGCCTGATTTATATCTTCTAAAGCTGGCTGGCTATTAAGCCATGCCCAACCCTTGGATTGGAGCTTTAGGCTAATATTGAAAGATTCTTGGAATTCTTATTAAAAATTTTGGATTTCTTATTTTCTTTTTTTCTATATGTTTTTTCAAAAAAATTAAAAGAAAATCCAAAAAAATCATAAAATCATAAAAATACCAAAAATATTTTGTGTTTCTTGTTTGAATCCTGAGTCAATTTTTAAGTTTGGTGTCAATTGCATGTTTTTAAAAATTTATGCATCATTTTTCGAAAATTCATGCATTCATGGTGTTCTTCATGATCTTCAAGTTGTTCTTGGTAAGTCTTCTTGTTTGATCTTGATGTTTTCTTGTTTTGTGTTTTTTGTTGTTTCTCATATGCATTTGTGCATTCATATTGTCTAAGTAATAAAGATTTCTAAGTTTGGTGTCTTGCATGTTTTCTTTGCATAAAAAATTTTTCAAAAATATATTCTTGATGTTCATCATGATCTTCAAAGTGTTCTTGGTGTTCATCTTGACATTCATAGTGTTCTTGCATGCATCATGAGTTTTGATTCATAATGTTCATGTTGTGAGTCATTTTTGTTGTTTTTCTCTCTCATAATTAAAAATTCAAAAATAAAAAAAATATCTTTTCCTTTTTTCCCTCAAAATTTCAAAAATTTGGGTTGACTTAGTCAAAAATTTTTAAAATTAGTTATTTCTTGTAAGTCAAGTCAAATTTTCAAATTTTCAAAATCTTATCTTATTAAAACTTTTTCAAAAATCAAATCTTTTTCATTTTTTATTTAATTTTCGAAAATGTAATTTTTTTTAAATATTTTTCAAAAATCTTTTTCTTAGTTTTATATTTATTTTCAAAAATTATGCTAACAATTAATATGATTGATTCAAAAATTTGAAGTTTGTTACTTTCTTGTTAAGAAAGGTTCAATCTTTAAATTCTAGAATCATATCTTTTAGTTTCTGTTTAGTTAAGTAATTAATTTTAATTTTAAAAATTAAATCTTTCTTATCTTATCTTTTATATCATATCTTTTTCAAAACTTTGATTTTAAAATATCTTTTCTAACTTCTTATCTTCTTATCTTTTCAAATTTAATTTTCAAATCTTTTTCAACTAACTATTTGACTTTTTGTTTGTTTCTTATCTTTTTCAAAACCACCTAACAACTTTTCTCTCTCTAATTTTCGAAAATACCTCCCTCTTTTTCAAAAATTCTTTATAATTAATTAATTGTTTTAAATTTTAATTTAATTTTATTTCTTATCTTAATTTTCGAAAATCATTAACTCCTTTTCAAAATTATTTTCAAAACCTTCTGTCTCTCATCTTATTCTATTTATTTATTCATTCACTAACACTTCTCTTCATCTCAAATCTCTGCCCCTATCCTCACCTTTATTTTTGGATTTTCCTTTCTTTATTCCCTTTCTTCTACTAACAATAAGGAACCTCTTTACTGTGACATAGAGGATTACTCTTCTTTTTCTGTTCTCTTCTCTTTCACATGAACAGGAACAAGGAAAAAGGCATTCTTGTTGAAGCTAATCCAGAACCTGAAAGGACTTTAAAGAGGAAACTAAGAGAAGCTAAATTACAACAATCCAGAGACAACCTTGCTGAAATTTTCGAACAAGAAAAGGAGATAGCAGCCGAACCCAACAACAATAATGCAAGGAGGATGCTTGGTGATTATACTACACCTACTTCCAAGTTTGATGGAAGAAGCATCTCAATTCCTGCCGTTGGAGCAAACAATTTTGAGATGAAACCTCAATTAGTTGCTCTAATGCAACAGAACTGCAAGTTTCATGGACTTCCATCAGAAGATCCCTATCAGTTCTTGACTAATCGAGTAGATCTTGAAGTCTACAGGCTCATGCTTTTCCCTTTTGCTGTAAGAGACAGAGCTAGAACATGGTTGGACTCTCAACCTAAAGATAGCTTGGACTCCTAGGATAAGCTGGTCACAGCCTTCTTGGCTAAGTTTTTTCCTCCTCAAAAGCTGAGCAATCTTAGGGTGGATGTTCAGACCTTCAAACAAAAAGATGGTGAATCCCTCTATGAAGCTTGGGAAAGATACAAACAGATGACCAAAAGATGTCCTTCTGACATGTTTTCAGAATGGACCATGATAGATATATTCTATTATGGTCTATCTGAGTTCTCTAAGATGTCACTGGACCATTCTGCAGGTGGATCTATTCACCTAAAGAAAGCACCTGCAGAAGATCAAGAACTTATTGACATGGTTGTAAATAACCAATTCATGTATACTTCTGAGAGGAATTCCGTGAATAATGGGACGCCTTAAAGGAAAGGAGTTCATGAAATTGATGCTCTGAATGCCATATTGGCTCAGAACAAAATGTTGACTCAGCAAGTCAACATGATTTCTCAAAGTCTGAATGGATGGCAAAATGCATCCAACAGCACTAAAGAGGCATCTTCTAAAGAAGAAGCTTATGATCCTGAAAACCCTGTAATGGCAGAGGTAAATTATATGGATGAACCTTATGGAAACACCTATAATTCATCATGGAGAAATCATCCAAATTTCTC
The DNA here is from genome assembly GCF_000817695.3 of Arachis duranensis. Classification (NCBI taxonomy): domain Eukaryota; kingdom Viridiplantae; phylum Streptophyta; class Magnoliopsida; order Fabales; family Fabaceae; genus Arachis; species Arachis duranensis. The sequence continues at coordinate 60,633,346 of NC_029781.3, forward strand.
ATGGAAGGATCAACAAAAGCCTCAACAAGGCTTTAATAATGGTGGAAGAAATAGGCTCAGCAATATCAAGCCTTATCCATCATCTTCTCAGCAACAGACAGAGAATTATGAACAGAGTACCTCTAACATAGCAAATTTAGTCTCTGATCTGTCTAAGGCCACTTTAAGTTTCATGAGTGAAACAAGGTCCTCCATTAGAAATCTGGAGGCACAAGTGGGCCAGCTAAGTAAGAAAATCACTGAAACTCCTCCTAGTACTCTCCCAGGCAATACTAAAGAGAATCCAAAAAGAGAGTGCAAGGCCATTGATATAATCAATATGGCCGAACCTAGAGAGGAAGGAGAGGACGTGAATCCCAATGAGGAAGACCTCATGGGACGTCTCTCAAGCAAGAAGGAGTTCCCTACTGAGGACCCAAGGAAATCTGAGGCTCATATAGAGATCATAGAGATCCTATTAAACCTACTTCTGCCATTCATGAGCTCTGAAGACTTTTCTTCCTCTGAAGAGGATGAAGATGTAACTGGAGAGCAAGTTGCTCAATATCTAGGAGCTATCATGAAGATGAATGCCAAGTTATTTGGTAATGAGACTTGGGAAAGTGAACCTCCCTTGCTCATCAGTGAACTAGATACATGGGTTCAGCAAATCTTACCTCAAAAGAGACAAGATCCTGGCAAATTCTTAATACCCTATACCATAGGCACCATGACCTTTGAAAAAGCTCTATGTGACCTAGGGTCAGGCATAAATCTTATGCCACTCTATGTAATGGAGAAGTTGGGGATCATTGAGGTACAACCTGCCTTATTCTCATTACAAATGGCAAACAAGTCAGTAAGACAAGCTTATGGATTAGTAGAGGATGTGTTGGTAAAGGTTGAAGGCCTTTACATCCCTGCTGATTTCATAATCTTAGACACTAGGAAGGAGGAGGATGAATGCATCATCCTTGGAAGACCTTTCCTAGCCACAGCAGGAGCTGTGATAGATGTTAACAGAGGAGAATTAGTCCTTCAATTGAATGGGGACTACCTTATGTTTAAGGCTCAAGGATCTTCTCCTTTAACAATGGAGAGGAAGCATGAAAAGCTTCTCTTAGTACAGAGTCAAACAAAGCCCCCACAATCAAACTCTAAGTTTGGTGTTGAGAGGCCACAGCCAAACTCTAAGTTTGGTGTTGAATCCCCACATCCAAACTCTAAGTTTGGTGTTAGGAGTCTACAACATTGACCTGATCACCTGTGAGGCTCCATGAGAGCCCACTGTCAAGCTATTGACATTAAAGAAGCGCTTATTGGGAGGCAACCCAATTTTTATTTATCTAATTTTATTTTATTTTCATTGTTTTTTATGTTTCATTAGGTTCATAATCATGTGGAGTCACGAAAAAATATTAAAATTAAAAACAGAATCAAAAACAGCAGAAGAAAAATCACACCCTGGAGGAATGACTTACTGGCGTTTAAACGCCAGTAAGGAGCATCTGGCTGGCGTTCAACGCCAGAACAGAGCATGGATCTGGTGTTGAACACTAGAAACAAGCAGCATCCTGGCGTTTAAATGCCAGGAATATACCCTGAGGAGAGCTGGCGCTGAATGCCAGAAACAAGCATGGAACTAGCGTTCAACGCCAGAAACATGCTGCAGTTGGGCGTTGAACGCCCAGAACATGCATCACCTCGGTGTTTAAATGCCAGAATTGCATGCAAAGGCATTTTACATGCCTAATTGGCGCAAGGATGTAAATCCTTGACACCTCAGGATCTATGGACCCCACAGGATCTCCACCTACCATATTCTCCCCTCCTCTCAACATTCATTCTCTCTTTCCAATAAACACTCTTCCCCAAAACCCTTCACCAATCACCTCAATCTTTCTTCCCAATCACCCCCTTCACCACTCACATCCATCCACTCTTCCCCATAAACCCCACCTACCTTCAAAATTCAAATTTCTTTCCCACCCAAACCCACCCTAAATGGCCGAACCTACTCCCTCTCCCCTCACTATATAAACCCCTCCATTCTTCTTAATTTTCACACAACACAACAACCTCTTCTACACCTTGGCCGAATACACCTCCCTTACTCTCCTCCATATTTTCTCTTCTTCTTCTTCTTTTCTTTCTTCTCTTGCTCGAGGGCGAGAAATATTTTATGTTTGGTGTGGTAAAAGCATAATCTTTTTGTTTTTCCATTACCATTGATGGCTCATAAGGCCGGAGAAACCTCTAGAAAAGAGAAAGGAAAGACAAAAGCTTCCACCTCCGAGTCATGGGAGATGGAGAGATTCATCTCCAAAGCCCATCAAGACCACTTCTATGATGTTATGGCTAAGAAGAAGGTGATCCCTGAGGTCCCTTTCAAGCTCAAGAAAATTGAGTTTTTGGAGATCTGACATGAGATTTAAAGAAGAAGTTGGGAAGTTCTGACCAACCCTATTCAACAAGTCGAAATCTTGATGGTTCAAGAGTTCTATGCCAATGCATGGATCACTAGGAACCATGATCAAAGTATGAACCCGAATCCAAAGAACTATCTTACAATGGTTCGGGGGAAATACTTAGATTTTAGTCCGGAAAATGTGAGGTTGGCATTCAACTTGCCCATGATGCAAGGAGATGCACACCCCTACACAAGAAGGGTCAACTTTGATCAAAGGTTGGACCAAGTCCTTAGGGACATATGTGTTGAAGAAGCTCAATGGAAAAGAGACTCCAAAGGTAAGCCGGTTCAATTAAGAAGACTGGACCTCAAGCCTGTGGCTAGAGGATGGTTGGAGTTCATCCAAAGCTCCATCATCCCCACTAGCAACCGATCTGAAGTTACTGTGGATCGGGCCATCATGATTCATATCATCATGAATGGAGAGGAAGTAGAAGTTCATGAAGTCGTCTCCCTTGAATTCTACAAAATAGCCAAAAAGCCCTCTACCATGGCAAGGCTAGCTTTTCCTCGTCTTATTTGCCATCTATGTTACTCATTTGGAGTCATCATAGAAGGAGACATCCCCATTGAGGAGGACAAGCCCATCACTAAGAAAAGGATAGAGCAAACAAGAGAGCCCACTCATGGAACCCAGGAGACGCATGAGGAAGCTCATCACCAAGAAATCCCAGAGATGCCTCAAGGGATGCACCTTCCTCCCAACAACTATTGGGAACAACTCAACACTTCTCTTGAAGATTTGAGTTACAATATGGATCAATTAAGGGTGGAACATCAAGAGCACTCTATCATTCTCCATGAAATTAGAGAAGATCAAAGAGCAATGAGGGAGGAGCAACAAAGGCAAGGAAGAGACATAGAAGAACCCAAGGACATCATTGGTTCTTCAAGAAGAAAGCGCCACCATCACTAAGGTGGATTCATTCCTTGTTCTTATTTTTCTGTTTTTTCAGTTTTTATGCTTATTATGTCATCTATATTTGTGTCTCTGTTACATGATCATTAGTATTTAGTAACTATGTCTTAAGGCTATAAATAATTCCATGAATCCTTCACCTCTCCTAAATGAAAAATGTTTCTAATTCAAAAGAACAAGAAGTACATGAATTTCGAAAATTATCCTTGAATTTAGTTTAATTATATTGATGTGGTGACAATACTTTTTGTCTTCTGAATGAATGCTTGAATAGTGCATAATTTTGATCTTGCTGTTTATGAATGTTAAAATTGTTGGCTCTTGAAAGAATGATGAACAAAGAGAAATGCTATTGATAATCTGAAAAATCATGAAATTGATTCTTGAAGCAAGAAAAAGCAGTGAAAAAGTAAAAGCTTGCGAAAAAAATAGAAAGAAAAGAAAAGCAAGCAGAAAAAGCCAATAGCCCTTAAAACCAAAAGGCAAGGGTAAAAAGGATCAAAGGCTTTGAGCATCAATGGATAGGAGGGCCCAAGGAAATAAAAATGCAGGACTAAGCGGCTAAATCAAGCTGTCCCTAACCATGTGCTTGTGGCATGTAGGTCCAAGTGAAAAGCTTGAGACTGAGTGGTTAAAGTCGTGATCCAAAGCAAAAAGAGTGTGCTTAAGAGCTCTGGACACCTCTAACTGTGGACTTTAGCAAAGCTGAGTCACAATCTGAAAAGGTTCACCCAGTCATGTGTCAACTGTTCAGAAGCAAAAAGCTACAAGTCCCGCTCATCTAATTAGAATTAATATTCATTGATATTTTGGAATTTATAGTATATTCTCTTCTTTTTATCCTAATTTATTTTCAGTTGCTTGGAGACAAGCAACAATTTAAGTTTGGTGTTGTGATGAGCGGATAATTTATACGCTTTTTGGCATTGTTTTTAGGTATTTTTTAGTAGGATCTAGCTACTTTTAGGGATGTTTTCATTAGTTTTTATGCTAAATTCACATTTCTGGACTTTACTATGAGTTTTTATGTTTTTCTGTGATTTCAGGTATTTTCTGGCTGAAATTGAGGGACCTGAGCAAAGCTCTGATAAAAGGCTGACAAAGGACTGCTGATGCTGTTGGAATCTAACCTTCCTGCACTCGAAATGGATTTTCTGGAGCTACAGAACTCCAAATGGTGCCTTCTTAACGGTGTTGGAAAGTAGACATCCAGAGCTTTCCAGCAATATATAATAGTCCATAATTTATTCGTGATTAGACGACGTAAACTGGCGCTCAACGCCAGTTCCATGCTGCATTCTAGAGTCAAACGCCAGAAACACATCACGAACCAGAGTTGAACGCCAAAAACACGTTACAACTTGGCGTTCAACTCCAATAGAAGCCTCAGCTTGTGTAAAGCTCAAGCTCAGCCCAAGCACACATCAAGTGGGCCCCATAAGTGGATTTCTGCATCAATTACTTATTTCTGTAAACTCTAGTAGCTAGTCTAGTATAAATAGGACCCTTTACTATTGTATTTTCATCCTGGATTGTATTTTTGATCTTGTGATCACGTTTTGGGGGCTGGCTATTCGGCCATGCCTAGACCTTCATCACTTACGTATTTTTAACGGTGGAGTTTCTACACACCATAGATTAAGGGTGTGGAGCTCCGCTGTACCTCAAGTTTCAATGCAATTACTACTATTTTCTATTCAATTCAGTTTATTCCTGTTCTAAGATATTCGTTGCACTTCACCATGGCGAATGTGATGATCCGTAAAACTCATCATCATTCTCACCTATGAACGCGTGACTGACAACCACTTCCGTTCTACCTTAGACCGGGCGCATATCTCTTGGATTCCTTAATCAGAATCTTCGTGGTATAAGCTAGATTGATGGCGGCATTCATGAGAATTCGGAAAGTCTAAACCTTGTTTGTGGTATTCCGAGTAGGATTCCGGGATTGAATGACTGTGACGAGCTTCAAACTCGCGATTGTTGGGTGTGATGACAAACGCAAAAGAATCAAGGGATTCTATTCCAACATGATCGAGAACCGACAGATGATTAGTTGTGCCGTGACAGAGCATTTGGACCTTTTTCACTGAGAGGATGGGATGTAGCTGGTGGACGAAATTGTGATCACTATTCTTTAAGTTGTATTCATTGTAAAATTATGGAATTTGAAATTGGCACGAGTGGACACAACTCCGTTCAACTAACCAGCAAGTGTACTGGGTCGTCCAAGTAATAAACCTTACGCGAGTAAGGGTCGATCCCACAGAGATTGTTGGTATGAAGCAAGCTATGGTCATCTTGTAAATCTCAGT
>NC_029781.3:60640119-60640304 GCF_000817695.3 Arachis duranensis
TTTTTGGCGTTTAACTCCAGACAGCAGCATGTACTTGGCGTTCAACGCCAAGTTACGTCGTCAATTTCCGAATAAAGTATAAACTATTATATATTTCTGGAAAGCTCTGGATGTCTACTTTCCAACGCCATTGAGATCACGCCATTTGGAGTTCTGTAGCTCCAGAAAATCCATTTCGAGTGCAC
>NC_029781.3:60641278-60641490 GCF_000817695.3 Arachis duranensis
CTCAAAGCCTTAGATCCTTTTTACCCTTGCCTTTTGGTTTTAAGGGCTATTGGCTTTTTCTACTGCTCTTTCTTTTTCTTTCTATTTTTTTTCGCCACTTTTTTTTTCGCAAGCTTCCTTTTTCACTACTTTTTCTTGCTTCAAGAATCAATTTCATGATTTTTCAGATCATCAATAACATTTCTCTTTGTTCATCATTCTTTCAAGAGCCA
>NC_029781.3:60641636-60641892 GCF_000817695.3 Arachis duranensis
AATTCAAGGATAAATTCGAAATTTATGTACTTCTTGTTCTTTTGAATTAAAACATTTTTTATTTAAGAGAGGTGAAGGATTAATGGATTTTATTCATAGCTTAAAGGCATGGTTACATACTAATGATCATGAAATAAAGACACAAAACATAGATAAACACAACATTAAAAACCGAAAACAGAAAGAAATAAAGAACAAGGAATGAATCCACCTGAGTGAGGGTGGCGCCTTCTTGAAGGTCCAATGGTGCTTTTTT
>NC_029781.3:60643382-60643796 GCF_000817695.3 Arachis duranensis
AACCTTTACTAGCACATCCTCTACTGTCCCATAAGCTTGTCTCAATGACTTATCTGCCAATTGCAATGAGAACAAGGCAGGTTGTACCTCAATGATCCCCAACTTCTCCATTACAGAGATTGGCATAATATTTATCCCTGACCCCAGATCACATAGAGCTTTTTCAAAGCTCATGGTGCCTATGGTACAAGGTATTAGGAACTTGCCAGGATCTTGTTTCTTTTGAGGTAGAGTTCTCTGAATCTAAGTATCTAGTTCACTAATGAGCAAGGGAGGTTCACTTTCCCAAGTCTCATTACCAAACAACTTGTTATTCAGCTTCATGATAGCTCCTAAGTATTGAGCAACTTGCTCTCCAGTCACATCTTCATCCTCTTCAGAGGAAGAATAGTCTTCAGAGCTCATGAATGGCAA
>NC_029781.3:60643830-60644049 GCF_000817695.3 Arachis duranensis
GAAGGAGATTTAATGGAATCTCTATGGTCTCTGTATGAGCCTCAGATTCCTCTAGATCCTTAATAGGAAACTCCTTCTTGCTTGATGGACGTCCCAGGAGGTCTTCCTCACTGGGATTTTCGTCCTCCTCCTCTTTAGTGCATTCGGCCACTTTGATTAAATCAATGGCCTTGCACTCTCCTTTTGGATTCTCTTCTGTATTACTTGGGAGAATACTAT
>NC_029781.3:60645990-60646606 GCF_000817695.3 Arachis duranensis
AACTAATTTTAAAAATTTTTGACCAAGTCAACCCAAAATTTCGAAAATTTGGAGGAAAATAAAGAAAAGATATTTTTTTGATTTTTTGAATTTTTAATTATGAAAGAGAAAAACAACAAAAATATTCAATGCATGAAATTTTTAGATCAAAACATTGAATGCATGCAAGAATGCCATGAATGTCAAGATGAACACCAAGAACACTTTGAAGATCATGATGAACATCAAGAACATAATTTTGAAAAATTTTTTATGCAAAGAAAACATGCAAGACACCAAACTTAGAAATCTTTAATGCATGAAAAATATGAATGCAAAGATGCACATGAAAAACAAGAAAAGACACAAAACAAGAAATCATCAAGATCAAACAAGAGGACTTATCAAGAATAACTTGAAGATCATGAAGAACACTATGAATGCATGGGATTTTCGAAAAATGCAAGAAAAAATTTTTAAAATCATGCAATTGACACCAAACTTAAAAATTAACACAAGACTCAAACAAGAAACACAAAATATTTTTGATTTTTATTATTTTATGATTTTTTTGGATTTTTATTAATTTTTTTCGAAAATATTTTTGGAAAAATGAAAAAGAAAAAAAAAATTTTAG
>NC_029781.3:60647403-60666701 GCF_000817695.3 Arachis duranensis
AGGTTCAGGCATGGCCGAATGGCCAGCCCCCTAAAACGTGCTCAATGGCCTCCTAAGATGAAGGATAATACAAAACTGAGACCAAAGATGAAACGTGGTAAAAAGACATCTAATACAATAGTTAAATGTTCTATTTATAATGAACTAGCTCCTAGGGTTTACATGAGTAAGTAATTGATGTATAAATCCACTTCCGGGGCCCACTTGGTGTATGTTTGGGCTGAGCTTGATCAATTCACGAGCTGAGGCTTCTCTTGGAGTTGAACTCCGAGTTATGACGTGTTTTGGGCGTTCAACTCCGGATCATGACGTTTTTCTGGCGTTTAATTCCAGACAGCAGCATGTACTTGGCGTTCAACGCCAAGTTACGTCGTCAATTTCCAAATAAAGTATGGACTATTATATATTGCTGGAAAGCTCTAGATGTCTACTTTCCAACGCCGTTGAGAGCGCGCCATTTGAAGTTCTGTAGCTCCAGAAAATCCATTTCGAGTGTAGGGAGGTCAGATTCCAACAGCATCAGCAGTCCTTTTGTCAGCCTTCTTCAGAATTTTGCTCAAGTCCCTCAATTTCAGCCAGAATTTACCTGAAATCACAGAAAAATACACAAACTCATAGTAAAGTCCAGAAATGTGAAGTTAACATAAAAACTAATGAAAACATCCCTAAAAGTAGCTCAAACTTACTAAAAACTATCTAAAAACAATGCCAAAAAGCGTATAAATTATCCGCTCATCAGTAGCCATTGACAACGGTGATGCCCTACATACAGCTTACCATGGAAAGGAATAAGAAGGATTGAAGGAAGGCAGTAGAAAAGCAGAGATCCAACAGGGACAAGCATCTCCAGACACTTATCTGAAATTCCCACCATTGAATTTCATGAGTAACTCTATCTTTATTTTCTGTTTTATTTATTATTCGAAAACTCCATAACATTTACTATCCGCCTAACTGAGATTTACAAGAAGACTATAGCTTGCTTCATACCAACAATCTCCGTGGGATCGACCCTTACTCACGTAAGGTATTACTTGGACGACCCAGTGCACTTGCTGGTTAGTTGTGTGGAGTTGTGACTAAGTGTGATTCACGTTTGAGAGCGCTACCAAGTTTTTGGCGCCATTGTTGATGATCACAATTTCCTGCACCAACATACATACATATATATATATATATTACTTAAAAAGAAAAAAAAGAAATAGAAAAGAAATAGAAAAAAATTAAAAAAAATAATAATAAAAGGGGACAAAGGTTACCCCAAAGAAAATTAAAAAAATGAATAAGGAATGCATATGTGAAATGGATAAGAGAGAATGCATGAATGTTTGTAAAAAGAAAGTAATGGGTAGTTAGAATGCACCTTAGTGATTAGGTTGATATAGGTTGGGTGAGATACTTAAGCTAATCAAAGATTCAATTTATTAGTCCACTTGACCATATTCATCCTACCTTAACCCTAACCCCATTACAACCTTATGAAGTCCTCATGATATTTGCATACATGCATCAAGTACTTGTTGATTGTTAGATGAAGAGCAAACCATAGAATTCATGATTAGAGGAGACTTGAGTGATTAAACCCTAAACACTGAGCGATTAGAGTGTATACACATCCGGTGAGGGGTTCGATTGCTTAATTCTATGCTTTCACCTCTTATTTTTGTTTTCTTGCAAGTTGCTTCATTTTGAAACTAGAATCAATTCTTCGGATTGTGATTGTATTGCAAGATTTCTTTATTTTAGCCCTAATTGTCTATATGCTTGTTTGGAAATTTGTTTTTTTGTTTTGTCAAAGTCAATAGGAAACTATAGTATAGATATGAATATATAGCATTTATTATACTTGCATGCATATAAATAGTTTCACTCGACCTTGGTCAGGAGCTGAAGGTGGCTTCTAATAGCAGCATCATTCATGCTGATAAAGCTATGTGAAAGGATGTGTTTTTCACTCCAAGCAAGGCCATCAAAATCCTACTCATATATTCTCCCTAATTCTGTAGTCTTGCATTTTTCGGGATTTGGTTCGGAAGAAGAAGGCAGAGGATGGGTTGCTGGCTTGGCTGAGCTGGGAGGAGGAGAAGTCGGTCGGGAGGTCAAGTCAGGAATAACCTTTAGAGAGGTTGAGGCACCCAAGTCTGACTTTGAGGGCGAAGACAGGTCGACGGTTTTACCAACTTTTTTCAACTGTATGCTCCATGCAATAACGTTCTTCCTAGCAGTCTGGAGCGTTTTCATAGCAGCCGACTTGGGAGCCATCCTTTCTGCAACACCCAAATAAGGGCACATTAGTCACCAATCAATTTTACAAGAAAAATCTATAAATGGAAGGGAAAACTACCAAGCTCGAACTGAAGTTGGCTCAGATTTCCTAAGTGCCTTTTTGTATCCAGATAAGGAACTTGGCCCTAGTACTCCTGGAACACCCCTGCCACACCTTCCTCTACCTTGTCTAAGTCATCCGAGTTATATTTGACTATCATAGGATTTTGTTTCTAATACAAAGGGAAAAAGGGCTCATTCTCATCATTCAGGAAAAAAGGTCGGGCACCCTCTGCAACTCAGACCTTAAAGAAATAATTTTTAAATCGTGAAAGGACTCATCAAAAATAGCAAAAACTTTCCTACCCTAAATAGCACGGAAAAAGATCCAACCTTGTTTTTTAGAGATAAAGGGTTTGGTAAGCACGAAGAGGTAAAAGAAAACTTTAAGAGAAGTCCAGACATTTAGTTTTCGCAAAGAAGCTGGTATATTTTTAAGAAGCCCCAAGAATTAGGATGCAATTGGATAGGGGTAACATTGCAAAATTTAAGGACCTCGGACTCAAAAGTCAGAAAAAGGAAAAGTAACCCTTAACTTTGTAAAGAAACAATCATACACATATATGAAGTACCGTTCCAACTTATCAAGTCGGGGAAAGGACCCTCTCCTCAGGGTCAGCATCAACAGTCCCATAATTCTTCTCATCCTCTTGACTTAAACATAACCTATAATGTCGATGAAAGGCTTCGGCATATTTTTTATCAATAATAGGGATAGGGGTAAGAACAGTTAAATCTACCTAAGTCAAGTCGGAGAGGACCTTAGATGACATGATGTGAACTACTAAACGAGACATACAAGCTACACCTACAATACAACAAACAAAAATCAATCACTATAAATTGGACAAAACAAGGCAAATAATTAGAAGGGGGAGTTGATTTCAAAGATTGCCACCAACATCCTGAACGTAAAGCATAAGCAACACAAGCTTTCACAAATTCAAAAGAAGTCGGGTCATTGTTAACTAGAAATATCGCAAAACCTTCCCAGAGCACAACAGTTACACTATATCTCTCACACATAGAAATGAGGCAATCTTCTACAAGAAAATGGCATCATTTTGGGGCAATATAGAACCCTACGTTCAAAATCGCAGCAACAGTAAAAGAAAGCAAGTAAAAATCTTTCAAAAATCAAAATTAAATTTCCAGGATTGCAAAATCTAAAATTCAATATTGCAATCACAGAGACGAAAGGGCATCACCTAGAATACAAAAAAACAATCAAAGGAGAATAAAGCACCAATCTTTAAGGAGCGCAAAACAGAAGGGCACTACAAACTGCAAAAACTCAAACTATCCTCTACCAAAGTGCAAACAAAATCCTCTAAATTTTCAAGATGGAGAAATCCTGAATACTGGAACAAATGCACGAAGGAAAGTTGAAGAGGTTGAAGAAAAAGAGAAAAGGGTGCAAACGTTTCAGAAAGCGAAAAAGGGAAGAAACAAGAAAAATAAAGTATTTATAAGTACTAGGGATAAAATATCATTTCGTACCCCTCATAAATGCGCATGGTTACCAAGGTAACTGAAGAGAGAATGTGGGTAACGTTAAGAAAAGATGTAATGTTTCAAAAAACACATCGAGTGCCCAACTTCCCCTAAAAGGCGGACTACCCGACGTGAAAGGACAGGATCACCGATGCTTGAGCCCGACCTCTTAAAGCTCAAATTCAAGTAAGGGCACTGTTCATATCTAACCAAAAAACACTAAACCAGGCCCAAAAAAAATAAAATTCCACCCAAAAAGGTGGCCTCATCTACTTTTTCGAGCTCATAGAAGTCGGGCACAACAAAAGTAGTTTAACGCCACTTATCTAAGTAAGTAATTTCCTCTTGAAATATCTCCTACTACCTCCCTACTTTATCTAGAAGCAAGATCTCAACAAATTTCCAAAATAAAGGGAACTGTCACCTACCATCAGAGATGGAACTACTTCAAAGATGGTTATCTTTTTACTATAAATACACTAACAGAACCTCAAGTATATTTAAGATCCAATATACTAAAAACCTGTTTAAACCCTTGCTAACTTAAGTATTAAAGTCCCTTACAAGTACCTCCACCACCCAACCTCATCACGAAGAACTCGAACGGTGACACCTCGACTCCAACACAAATCAGACGCTGCATCAAAAGTTATCTGGACCTAATGTCTAAGCCAAAAAGCAACCCAATTTTAAGTAACCCTCAAAACACTAACTATATTATTTGTATACTATAAACAAAAATGAGAACAACAGTTTTCTTTTATGCCTTTTATTCTAATGACCGAGTGGCTAGCATCGCGATAATCTATTAGTCCACATGTCTGACATATTATTGCGGAGTTAATACTCAAAATGGCCCCTAAAATTTGACCCCCGACGCAATTTAGCCCTCAAACTTTCAATTGACTCAAATTGTACCTTGAAATTTTGATCCGTGTCTCAATTTGGCCCTTCCGTCGTTTTCAGTCACCGGAAAGATGACCTGGCAAATTTCAAGGGCCATTTTTAGTATTAACTCGTTTTAATTCTACCCCTACCATCAAATTTTTAACACTCAACATATGGTCAACAATTTTTTTTTCAGTGCAACCATCACTGGCCAAACAAGCCATTAGAACTAAGAGTCCAATACATCACTACATCAAAAGAAGAACTAAAAAAAAGAAATTTTTAAGCTTTATTTTCTCAATCTTCACCCTAATTTGTTCAGATAACAAAATCAAGTTCAATTTTTCTTTTTTTATTATTTTTTGATTCTGGGGCAAAGAATGAATGGGTTGAAAGAAAAATTGTTGAGGAGGCTAAAATCAATCAAGCCAATTGGGGCTCACATAAGATCAAATCCTTCAAGTGAAAGCATTTGTATGTTGATTTTTTTCAAAAGATTCCAACTTTCAACCTAAGTTCTCTCTTTGTTTCCTGAAAAAATGTTCCCAAGAAAATAGTTGTTGTCCACCCTTTCCAGAGAACTTTGCTACAATGAATTTTTATGGTGGTCAATCCATTTAAAAGCAATCAGAATCCCATGACACCAAAAAAAGAGGGTTAAGTCTCAAGAGTCTAATTTCAGAAAGTGGGTTTAAATCTCGCCGATGCCGTGCGCACATGGTGTTGTTGTAGGCCAAGTTGAAAGCTTTTCACACTTGTTTACCTAACACTATGCGAATCAGGGTCACCCAAAATTTCTTAGCATAAGTAGCGGAAGATTCAGAAGAAGAGTGGAGGCAGATGGCCAACCCGAGCACCGCAACGGTGAAGAAGAACCAAAATACGCAGAGCTAGAGCAGAGGCAGATGCTGACCCACAATTGTGACAGCGATAATGACTCAGAGGCCAAAGCAGAGGATGGCAAAGGCTAATGAAATAAAGAAGCATGAGAAGAGGCAGATCTAGGGGACATGATAGGAGGCCAAAAATAGAGACCAAATTTTAGAAACAATGATTTGGGAGAAATAGGAGTTGCTAGGTTTTTTTTTCAAATTATTAGGGGCTAAATTGATGCATACAGAAATTTTGCCACGTCAGAGAACTGTTGAGGCTGCCAGATGTTAATTACACGTGGCACGCCAGTTTTTCGGTGACGAAAATAGACGGAAAAGCCAACTTGAGCCACAGCCTAAAATTTCAAGATACAATTTGAGTCAATTGATAATTCGAAGGTTAAATTAAGTCAGAGCTCAAATTTCAGGGGTCATTTTGAGTATTAACTCATTGATATAACCTCTTTTAAGTTGTATTTTTGACTAAATTCCCATTTTGGTCCCTGAGATTCACGCGATTACTCATTTTGGTCCTCGAAATTCAAAATTATCTATACTGGTCCACCAGATTCAAGTCCAGGCACCAATGTGGTCCCTCGACTCTTTTCGGCGATGACTAGACAAACAGAATGCTGAGATGGCACCCTCCCTGCCACGTCGGATGATGCGTAAACGACGTCGTTTACCCTTGGCACCCAAACAAGTCAGAAATATCATCGTTTTGTATATAAAGGGAGAAGAAACGATGGAGACCTAAAATAAAGTATTTTTCTTCTTCTCTACCTCCGCTATTATTCATTTCTGACTTGTCTATTCTTCATTTTTGACTTGTTTGGGTGTCAAGGGTAAAGGACGTTGGTTACTCATCATCCAACGTGGTAGGAAGAGTGTCATATCAGCATTCTGTTTGTCTAGTCATCGCCATAAAGAGTCGAAGGACTATATTAGTGCCCAGATTTGAATCTGGAGGACTAGTATAGGTAATTTTAAATTTTGGAGACTAAATTGAATAATCACGTGATTTTCAAGGACCAAAATGAGTATTTAGTCAACGTTTTTAATAGTCACTAAAGTTAATCAAAGAGAAACAGAAAATAAATGAAGGTGATTTCTTCCATACCCAACTAGTTTGAGGGTATTACATACCCTTCCTACATGTTCCAATTAAGTGTTGACAAATGTATTCATTAATTCCAGTCAGCAAAGGATTTTTTAATTTTTAAAAATTAAAAAAATTGAATTTAATACATGTATTATATACTTAATATATACACAACTTAATACACTCTACATACATTTTAACTCTGGTTAAATCAAATCACCATACATGGTAAACTTTAAATAAATTAAAAAAAAAAGAAAAAGAAAAAATTGGTTTTCCTCTTCTTCCCTAATCCCAATCCCTTCAACGGCACCAATTCCCCCTAACCCTAATCCCCTCAACGGCACCGATTCCCCAGTGAGGCAGGAAGTCAACAACCCCTCCAGGCTCCAACACCGCCGGCCGTCTCGTCGTCTTCATCTCGCCGGACACGGTGCGGCTCCGACGACCTCCCTCCACGTCGCGTTTTGGCTCGCAGCCTCGCAGGTCGTCTTCTTCATCGCAACTCCTTGCTCTGTCGGTGCTTCCTCTCCGTCACTGCTTCCTTCCCTTCGCCAAAGTCTGCTTCGCTGTGCTCGAACAGGTTGGTATCTCCTCACTTCTCTGCGTTGGTGAAGTGAAAGTGTGAAACCCGTTATCTCTGTGTTTTTTGTTATTCAAGTGGATTTTAATTTAATTAAGCGAGTGAGTAACTGATTAATGATGTTGAATTGTTGATTATAAATCTGTTTATGTTATGTTGTTAATGGCAGATTGATGATGTTTATGTTATATCTGTTTATGAATCTGATTAATGATGTTGAATTGCTGATTCTTGGCTGTGTAACATACATAGGTTAATGGCAGATTGATGTTTGTTTTCTGATTATTAGTGTTTATGGTTGTTTTGTTGGCATACCAAACTTTATGCCATATTCATCACAGCCACTCTTCACTGCTACACAGTCATCTCCAGAAACTATATAGCAATCTTCAATTCTGGTGTTTGTGCAAGAATATAAGAATAGGAAAAAAATCAACAAAATATAAGAAAAAAATTTATTAATCTATATTCTATATGATTTGTTTAGGCACTCTTATTTTGTTGTTTGGAGACGGAGTAATATATAGTCTCAAACTCTGCTGGGATGACTTAGGGTGTGTTTGTAAAATACGTTGAAGAGGATAAAAGTGCGTTTCAACATTATCCCAAAAGCTCGTTCACTAGAAGTAAGAAATTATAACTTCTGCGTTTACTTTACTCAACGTACGTTTAGGTTTGTTGCTAGTTATTATTGGTTTTTCCATAATTTTTTCTAAATAAATACTGAGAATATTAAAACAATTATTCTAATTTTTGTGCATTATTTACTATTTTCATTTTTTATAATATGTATTATTATTCCAATTAGAAATGATAAATTAAATAAAAAATTAATTATAAATAATAATAAAAATATAAGTTGTAAAAAATTAGAATCTAAAATTATAATAAAAATAAAATTAAGAGTACTTAAAGAGAGTACCAAAATATGTTATTTTAAATATTTTTTAATTTAATAAATAAATATTATATTTTACTATAAAAAATATTTAAAAAGTTGTCTATTTTTATGTGATTTTTAATTTCATAAATAAATATTCATTTTTGTTATAACATAATAAAAAATTATAATATACTAAAATAGAGTACAGTAAAAAGTTATTATATAAAAAATACAAAAAAAAAGAATTAAATACACTTAAAAAAATAATATTATTGATGTTTATGTTATATCTGTTTATGAATCTGATTAATGATGTTGAATTGTTGATTCTTGGCTGTGTAACATACATAGGTTAATGGCAGATTGATGTTTGTTTTCTGATTATTAGTGTTTATGGTTGTTTTGTTGGCATACCAAACTTTATGCCATATTCATCCCAGCCACTCTTCACTGCTACACAGTCATCTCCAGAAACTATATAGCAATCTTCAATTTTGGTGTTTGTGCAAGAATGTAAGAATAGGAAAAAAATCAACAAAATGTAAGAAAAAAAATTTATTAATCTATATTCTATATGATTTGTTTAGGCACTCTTAGTTTGTTGTTTGGAGACGGAGTAATATATAGTCTCAAACTCTGCTGGGATGACTTAGGGTGTGTTTGTAAAATACGTTGAAGAGGATAAAAGTGCGTTTTAACATTATCCCAAAAGCTCGTTCACTAGAAGTAAGAAATTATAACTTCTGCGTTTACTTTACTCAACGTAGGTTTAGGTTTGTTGCTAGTTATTATTGGTTTTTCCATAATTTTTTCTAAATAAATACTGAGAATATTAAAACAATTATTCTATTTGCCCAACATAAATCCAAAGACACACTTAATCGATAGTCATATAAAAGGTTGTAACGTTCAAAAAAAATTAAACATAGTTGCTGTGTTTTAAAGATGCTAAGGCAAACACTCTGGATAGATGCATAATATTAAATCTGTCATGTGATTTGCTTCCGGCGTTGAAGCATAAGAGAATCAAGTGCCTCATAACTTGACCCACCTTTGGCCAACAATTTCAACGCACTCTCTTTGACCTCTTTGACTCTCTCTTTCACCGCCTTCCTTTCTTCATCCTCCATTACACAACCGCACAACTCCCATTACACACCCTCACCACTCTCCCTATTAATAGTACCTGTTATTTTGCTGGGATCACAAAAGTCAAAAACTCAAATGTGATTTTGAAATGCTTTTAAGACTCTACTTTGAATAATGTGAACATATATATGAACTAATAACTATATCACAAGGATAGGATTATTATTATTATTATTATTATTGTTGTTGTTATTATTATTTTTATTATTATTATTATTACCTGCTATAAGTTGGATGAACATGCCATGATCGTGAATTCAGGAGTGTTAGATTTGAGATTTGGATATTGTTTGAGAACATTAATTCAATTGTAATAGTACGACTAATTTTATGGATTGTTATTTTTATTTAGTCAAATTAAGATACTATTGTAGTAGTACTAACTAATTTCATGTCTATTTTTGTATTAGTTATCTTTAGAATTTGAATGTTGGTTGTTCTTAAAATGTTCGTGAAGATATTATTTTAAATTTTATAAGTCTGTGACTATTTTTTATTTTTTTATTTACGTGGGACCGGTTTTACCAGTTCAACCAGTGATTTATCGGTTGAATCAATAAACCTGTGAACCAGTAGCTTGATCGGTTTGATCACTGATTCGGTTCTTACAACTATGAATATAGTTTTTAATGGAAAGTTTTGAAAAATCTAAGCTGCTGTTTTATAACTTTGAAAACTAAATATTGGTTAAAACTATCATCATAAACTTATAAACTTAAAATTAATTAATACATAAGTGCGTTTATCACAAATTTTTCTTATGTATATCTACATTTGTTTACTATTTTTTTATTACATTGATTGATTGTGTATTATTATTTATTGTGATAATGTTTTTTTTACTATTCAAATTTCCTTAGATGCAATTGAATAGTATTGTGCTCATACATTTTTTTTACATTTTATGTTAATAATAGACTTACAACACAAGTATGGGGAGCGTTCACAAAAATTCAACAGAGAGTTCTGTTGAATTTGATGATTTAAGTTTTGAGTATAGTGGTTCTAGTGAAGAAAATGATATAAATATATCTCAAAAGAAGGGTACAATTGATGAAGCTATGAAAATGGTCGATCGTGGAGATGGATTTGGTGAAGTTGAGAAGAAGTTAACTGAGTTGACCAGGGATGACATTTGGGGTATTGAGCATGATAGTGTAGAGGAGTGTGTTCAATTCTACAAAAATTATGCCAAAGTACATGGTTTTGTTGCAAGGTGTGATGAAAAGGGTTATGATTTCAACGGCAACCTTAACATGAGACAAATGGTTTGTAATAGAGAGGGTACACGGAGAAAGAAGTATCTGGAGATGGAGAATAGGAAAAGAGACCACAGGCCGATAACACGTGTAATGTGTCAAGCGAGAATTAGATTTCACTATGATATGAAATTGAGGAAGTGGAAAGTCACTGCATTTGAAGAGACTCACAATCATGACCTCATCCCACCTAAATATATACAATTTGTCCCCGCATATCGCGTAATGACCGAGGCCGACAAAGCGCAAGCCAACAGTCTGCATGATTATGGTGTGAGAACTTGCCATATAATGGGGTTCATGTTAAAGCAAAAGGGAGGACCTGGAAAAATTGGTTTTACAAAGAAGGATTTGTATAATCATTTCGACAAATCAAAGCGTGCTAAAGTGAAAGATGGTGATGCATATGCAGCATTGAGTTACTTGATTTCTAAGGCTGATGAGGATCCATTGTTGCAAGGAAAATTTACTCTGAAAGATAATAAACTTGAAAATTTAGTATGGGCTGACGGAGCTAGCATAATCGATTATCAATGTTTTAGTGATGTACTAGCATTTGACACAACATACCAGAAGAATAAATATAACAAGCCATTGGTTGTCTTCTCAGGAACTAACCATCACGGGCAGACATGCATATTTGGTTGTGGCTTGCTAGCAGATGAGAAGCATGAGACATATGTATTAGTTTTGAAGATGTTTCTTGAAATAATGGGTAATAAACATCCAACAGCAGTGGTGACAGATGGTGATCTTGCAATGAGAGGAGCAATTAGAGAGGTGATGCCAAATGCAACGCACCGACTTTGTGCGTGGCATTTACATCGCAATGCGTGTGAAGCTATCAAGAATTCTGAGTTTCTTCATGGATTGAAGCACCTTATGTACGGGAATTTTTTTCCGGATGAGTTTGAAGATAAATGGCATCGCTTGGTATCAAAATTCAAGCTTTCTGAAAATGAATGGGTGAAAAAAACATACGAGATCAAAAGGATGTGGGCTTCTGCATATTTGAACGACACGTTTTTTGGTCGAATTAGGACTACGTCACAATGTGAAGGAATTCATTCGTTGATAAAGCACTATATCGATAAAAAATGTTATCTTTTGGATTTGATGCATAATCTTAACGAGGCAGTGAGGCAATATCGAACAAATGAACTGTTGTCTGATTTTAAGTCATTGTTCTCAAGTCCAGTTTTAACTACATGTTTCGAAGACATCGAAAAGGAAGCAGCCAATATTTTTACCCATAATATGTTTAAAGAGGTAAGAAATGAGATACTAGAAGCGAGTAAACTAAACGTTGTCGGCCATTCAATTGACGGTAACAAAATTGAGGTGAGAATGAACAAATATCAAGAGCCGGCTATTGAATATAAGGTTCGGTATGATAGAAGCACTAACAACTTTGCTTGTGATTGTCGATTATTTGAGAGCCGTGGTATCCCTTGTTCCCATATTTTTTGTACTATGAGACATGACCATATTAGCACTATTCCTAATACTCTTATTCACAAGAGGTGGACGAAAGATGCTAAAAAAGAATACATTAGTTCACTTACTGCCGAGGATATTGAATCTGAAAAGATTGCTGGTGTTAGGTACGGTGCTCTAGCGACGCTTTGTTTTTCACTATGTGATAAAGCATCGAAACATCGAGATGACTTCATGGAAATCAGAGAAGACATTTTTGGATTGATTATGAAACTCCATAAAAGACACAATCCAAATGACAAGCTTCCTTCTACCGCCAACTTGGTAGGTGACCCAAGTGTTGTGAAGACAAAAGGAGCCCCACGACAAACAACCAAGACTGCTAAGGCCCGTAAGTGTTCGCATTGTAAACGGATTGGTCATACGGTTCGTAGGTGTCCAAAACTATATGGTGGAGAATGCTCACTAAATTCGAACGAAGATAAATTGAATACTGACATTGACCAATCAAGTACAGAATCAAATGGTGATACGGTAATATCTATTATTAATTTTTCTTTGTTTAGGCTACATTCTTTTCTGTACTACTTATTACTTTTAAAATTTATGTGTTGTTGGAATATATTGTATTACATGATATGTCTGATGAGGAAACAATACACCAACGTAACAAAAAACGTAGTGATTTCTTTGAAAATATCCAGAAAAAAGTGAATAAGCCTCATGTCCAATCTACAGAAGTTCAAAGCAACCAGTACAATGATAACAGAACAGAAAAGGCTACTGCACAAACAAAAATAAATGCACCTGAAGCTACTTTTGCGGTATATAACTGTGTATTATAATATAATTTGAACTGCTAGAGATTTTTTAATAGTTTTTATAATTTTGCATGTAGGACACAAAGAAGGATAGAATTTCAAGTGTCGAAAAGAGTAAGAAAAGAAAGCGGTTAGATAATAATCGCATCGAAAAGGTTAGTTTGTCATGTTGTATTATCGTGTATTGATTCAATAATGTATAAAAAATGTTTTTAATAATTTATTTTTTTATATTTATTTAACAGGGTAGAAAACCAAATGAAGCAGATCATGAAGAAGTTCCCCCCGAAATTGGAACTTATGGTGCTATATCCTCTACAAAGGGTATTGAGAGGTTTCAATGCATGAATAGATTACCTATGTACCCCAGTTTTAATGGATATCCCATGCCACCTTTTTATTCATACAGTGGAGGTAGAACACCCATGTTCCAGATAAATCCATCACAAGCTAATGTACCAAATTACTACTATTATTGGAATGCAAGAGTTCAAGATTTTAAGAAGAAGAAGAATTAATGCATTCGTCATGGATTATAAGTTGTGACTTGTGTTCGCTATGAAAGTGTATTACTGTATTCGAAACAAATTTTATGTGTAAGATTCTAGATTTACAAAAATTAAATAATACGTTATTTTACTATTTATTCATCAAGAATATATTTTCGGAGATTTTTACATAAAATGCGAGTAATTTCTTAATTATAATTTAAAGTTCTAGTAATTTAGAAATAATGAAAATTTGATATAACGTATTTTGAATATTTAGTTTCGAATTTATTTTATAAACAAAGAAAAATTTATTTATTTATCTATAATTTTAAAATAGACTATTTAATTAAAAATAATTTGCAAAAGAAAAAAAAATATATAATATCCTTAAAATTAATTTTATTGACTGAGTTTAGTTTTCAACTCATATTCCAATTCAATCTGTAAATTCCCAATTCAAACCCTAATTTCACCAACCTTAACCCCTATTACTCAACTCACACACACGTAACCCCCAGCTGCCACTCACTCACCACCACTATTCCCCTTTCCCTCTTACCCACACCCACACAAGACACACACATACACTAACAGTGGAAAGATGAAAGAAAGAGAGGGGAAATCTGAGAAAAGGAAAACAGAGGAAGAGAGCTTTCGAAAAAGAAGGAGGAAGGAGGGTGAAGCTGCTGCTGTGCCGTCGTGTCCAGCTCGCCATCGCTCGTCGTCGCACCGCGTCACCATCGAGAGTAGAAACGCGAGAGAGGAACGCGAGCCCATGGCCGAGGAGGGAAGCCCACTGCTGCGACGCCGGAGATGCGGGTCAGGACCGAGAAGGGGGACGACGCCGCTGAGGCAAGGAGCTCGACGCCATCGCCAAGGCTCTGTCATCGCCGCCACGCCGTGACCCCGTCGCCACTACCGAAGGCTCTAGTGATAGCCGCCGTTGTCTGTTGCATGTGCGAAAAGGAGAGAGGGGACTTGAGTACAAGGTAAGGAGTCGTGTGAGGCTGGTGCCGAGAGACAGAGGGCTGTTCAGCCGCCACCGCTGCTGCATCGTCAACGTTGCGGTTTCAGTAAAAAAAGGGGATGCCGTCGAAGTACCTCTGATATGGTCTAGGTCCCTTCCTCTAATTTGCTCTTTTTCCATTCTTGCTCTGCTGCTATTTTATTTGTTACCCTATTCTCGTTTTATTTCGTTTCAGCCCATAGCTCTATGATTTTTGTTAATGTTACTGCTGTCGCTACTGCTGGTTCTAAGCAGCTGCAGCTGTGAATTTAGAGAAAGAGGGTTTGTCGCGTTTAAATTCTGCGGTTTCGCCTAACTGAGGTACGGGATTTTTTTTTAAAAATAAAGGTTTTAAATTATGAATGCCAATAAAATTAAATGAGTAATTGTAAATAGTTTATGGTTGCTTCTGTGAATAATTGTTGGAATTGAGTTGAATCATAGCTGTGATTGATGATGTTGTGTATTTTGAAATTATACTTGCTGTTAGTACTTGTTGATGATGATTTTGAGTATGGAATATTGAGATGGCTGCTGGGAATATATTTGATGAATCATCACTTGAGATGCTAAAGAATGGATGAGGTGATAATATGGTTATGTTGCACCTATGATGTGAAATCGTGATATATTGAATTAAGAGTTGTTGGGCAACTTCGTTAAGTCAAAAGAAGGTTAGAAATGTGGTTTTAGATGATTCCTAGGCTTAAATATATGATTTGGTATGTGAGGTTGTTGGAAATATTTTGTGCAGAATTTATGCAGAAAGCTGCTTAACTGGCAGCAGAGATGATTTTTTGAATTTTAGTGGTGGCTGCAGATTTTTCTGGTTTTCTGGTTCTGCAGTACCAACTTCCGGACGCTATAACTTTTAATTTAAATAGAATTTTGAGTTGATTTCAAAAGAATTTTAAAGATCTATCAGTCTATTTTAAGTGAGTACAAGTTTCATGTTCATATCAATTTTGAGGACTTAGATAAATCCCTTGGAA
This sequence comes from Arachis duranensis, assembly GCF_000817695.3. Taxonomy (NCBI): domain Eukaryota; kingdom Viridiplantae; phylum Streptophyta; class Magnoliopsida; order Fabales; family Fabaceae; genus Arachis; species Arachis duranensis. The sequence goes on from NC_029781.3 coordinate 60,662,706, forward strand.
GGTCGGTTGTTTGCTGGAAACTTTGAACTGGTTTATGAAAACAGGGTTCCACTTCCAATTGATAGTTACAAGGTTTTTAAAAAACCTTTTCAGAGATACAGACAGGATGGCTAATCAAAAAGCTATGGACGAATAGAAAGTTTGTTTTGGCTAGTTGCTTCTGGGTTTATTTTCCCTCGCCCTTGATGTTGTAAAGTGTTGTTTTTTTACAGAGGGGTATGTTGTATTTAAGTCTTGTATGAATAATTATTATGTAATCAAAAAGCCCTTTGCATATGGCCGCTAGTGCAATTGCATGTTAAAAACATGTTCAATGAAAATTTTTTGGACATAAATAATAGATTTTTATGATTGAATCCATATCTTATCTATCAATACGGTAATTTTTATTTTGATTTGTGGTTTACCACTAAAAATAAAGTAGTTTATTTTCATAATATAAGTGAAATAGTAAAAACTTAGAGATGGTCATATGAAGAAGACAAAGAAATGCTTAAAAAATGTGATTAATCCCATGGCGAGAAAGCCTTCAATAATTAATTCACAATAAACTAAAAACATGAAAAAGAATCATTACAGTTTACAAATTCCTAACAAATAGACTATTTTATTAGTGAGGATTAAAAATACAACTTTGTATGATATAACATAAAAGTAATAAAATCAGGAATGTTCGCCATGAGGGTAAAGTTTTAAAGAGCATTGATGTAAATTATATTTCAAATTTTATGTGCTTAATATCTTTTATTAGTGATGTTATTATTAATTATTGTTTTAAAATACTATGATACTTGGGCTTCTGGCCGTTTAAACGTAAAGTAAAATTATTTCTAAATCATTTAATTATATTTAATAGACTATTATTTTTTAATTAGACGGTATAAAAAATGTATGCTGAATACCCTGTTCACAATTAAATGAAGAGGATGCAGAAGTAACTTCTGGACGCCTCTACTCACCCTATAGTATGTTTTCTATCTTTAACTCATCCTATTCATCTTCCGTCTTTCACCCCATAGTAAATTTTCCATCTTGTAATCACTCCTTTCATCTTCCGTCTTTTCTTTTTCTTGTTACAGAAATATGAGAAGTCAGTCTTTATGAAAAATTACTTCAGAAATAATTAATGTGAAACCCATATACATGATGACCTTTGATGTATCCAGTTTCCAAATTTTCTATAAATGGATAAAATTATTTCCAGTTATCACCGTGGAATTCGAATGTGTTACACTCATATATGCGTATTGCTTTTTCTACTAGTAATTATGTCTTCAAGAGCAACTAACAACTCCATTTCAAAAAAATTCATAGCCGAAAGCAATCACACACCTCAATCACCATCTGATGACATTGGAGAAAACCTTGGCAGCGCTCAACAAAAATCAAACGTAACAAAAGCACAAGTGAAGAACACTCTGATGGAGGCCATCGAAATTTCGTCTAGGTTGGAATACACTTCAATTGATTCTATGAATTTTAAAATTTTTTTCCGTATTTTTCTTAAGAATTTTGATATTTACTTATTTATTTATAATGGTTTTCAGTCTCAATGAGGGTGTCAAGATGGTAGAAAATAAGGAGGAATTAAAATCTAAAGTAGAGGATGTGCCAGGTGAAACCATCTTTAACAAGGTGATGTTCAATCTCTTCTGAGATTGTTATGTTGAATCCACTAAGTATTGGTCGGTCTTCAATTAATTCATCGGACAATTAGTTGATTAAACGTCTATAGCATTTCGTGGAATACTAATGTAATCATTTTCTTATGACTTTCCAAATATTTTGTAGGAGAATAAAGGTAAAAAATATGATGCGCTCAACTCACAAATCATGAAGATGCAAGAAGTTGTCACTAACTTGCAAAACATGGCCTCTGTCAATCAATCTATGATGCCAATGATGCCTTACTTTCATCCCATGCCGTCACAATTTTATAATCATTTGGGAGGATTTAACCCAAGCTCACCTCCTTATCCATCGCTTTCAATGCCAATGACCATGTCTCCATATGCAAGTCCCTTTGAAAACCTTTCTTTTGAGCAAGCCATGACAGACACGATAATAAACAAGTTGGCCACTCCCCCGGTTGAAAAACCTTCTTTTGAGACAAAAAAATCTTTTCTCGGTGTGAAGAAGACTAATCCTAAAATTTCTAGAGCCCAGTCATCCAAAAAAATACATGGTAAACAATTATGTGTAGCAGATACTCCATCAACTGATGTTGTCAAATCATTGCTGAGTAACGCATCTCCTACTGGTTATCATATAAATCAGAGGATGCCAGGGTTTACAAAACTCCAACCGAGAAATCTTGGGGTTGAAGCTCCATTTGTGAGTGTCAATTGCTTAAGTTTTATTCGTCCAAACACTTTTGAAGATTTTCTAAATCTTGAGTTATTTTAAATTTTGAGCCTTAATTTTTTTTACCTTTTATTTTTCTTAATAGTGGCTACCAGTATTGTTTGCACCGCCAACTACCATGAAATTAGATGACACTGAAATCATGGTTGCAACCTACATATTTGGAACAAATAAAGATAATGAGTTTGGGAGGTAACTTATTTTGAAAAAATATGATCTTTATACTTTGTCATCTTACGATCGTATTAGAAGAACAATGCTAAATTATTTTTTTATATTTAATCAAATTGTAGACAAGAGATATTAGCAAAAGGATGCAAATTTGATGCAACCAGAGATTCTTTTTTTAACTTAATTCCAAAGGGTTGGATTGACCAAACTGTAAGTTATTTTAGTTGATTTAATTTTCGATATCAATTCAATCTCATGATTATTATCATTATCTAACCATGTCTAATATATATTTAGATACTGGACGTATATGCTCATATGCTAAATGATGAGGAGAAGACTACTTCCGGAGTTTTAAGACATTGGTATATGCCCACAGTCTTTTCGGTAAGCCACGTGTAATTTATAATAAATTTTTTTAATCAACATTTCAATAATTGTTAATATTTGTCACACTTGCTTGTATAACGTAATATAAGTGCTCCAAATGCTTATATTATATAAATAAATTGAAATTTTTGCACCAAAATAAATATATAATTTTCATCCTCATTCTGTGCAATATTTATATGTAATATTAGTTTGGCAATTTAACATTGACAAAATTATATTCTTCTCATTGTATAGCAAATGGCATTGTCGGGAACTATCCCAAGTAGTCAACTTCGAGAGGATTATAAAGAGGCATTTATGGGCAAAGTGGAAGTCCTTAGAAAGGTAAAATCATATGATATAATTTCATCTCTACTAAATAAAAATCTGTTCCTTTATTTGTTATGCATGCTTAATAAAGAAAATAATTTATGTTTGGTTTCACAACTTTTTTCATCAACATGTAAAGTGTTGAATTTTGTGATAATAAGTTTGTTTTGGATTATAAGACTTATGACTATATGAGACTTCACATTGAAGTCACTCCCGTGATAGAAACTTTAATACTTTTCAAATATAGAATTATATTTTTAAACCATCACACTCAAAACACAATAATTATTTCTTGTATATATGTACAGATTTATGTGCCTGTTAATGAAGATAATCTTCATTGGTATCTTGTTATCTTCGACATGAATCAGTGTCAAGTAATTTTGTTGGATTCCAACCCAGACCCTAAGAAGAAAGCAAGTAAAATATTCAGCATTAAGCAATTGGTATATCATTTCTGTATTCAAATATTTATGGCATCAATTTTACATCTTTATTTATACTATTTTTACCATTTATAAAAACACTAATTCAATGTTAACCACGTATTAGGCTTTGTACCTTGAAGGGATGCTTCAACATGAATCTTTCTATGACTTTGAGAGTACAATTAGGCCTAAGGTGTCTGAGTTTCCCATTTTGGAAGCTCTCGGAATAGGAAGACAAAGAAATGACTCGTAATTTTCTAGTTCTTTATTTGGTTTGTCAAGCAATCTTTTTCCTTTTGTCACATTGTCTAACTAGTACTTTTTTTTT
>NC_029781.3:60671080-60695430 GCF_000817695.3 Arachis duranensis
TTTTTTTCTTACTACTCTTTGAAGTACTCTTTGTTTCTGTAATTCTAAATTAATGCTATTGAAGGAGAAAAAATTGGAAAAAGAAAATCAAATGGAACTTGGACAACGGATATGTTTATGCATTCAATGAATTGGTTATTCCATCGATCCAGAAGTTTGGACCTGATATGATTGTTTTGACAATTGGACTAGACTCCAGTGCAGTAAGTTCTATTTTTCATTTTCTTTAGGTTCATGATTTATACTCTTGCCATAGTTAGCATTTTTACCTATTTTTAACCCCTCAACCAAATATACCCTTAGAAATTATCTGTTTCATTTCAATCACAAAAAAGATTGTTCTCATCAATTACAGCAAAAGTAAAGTCAGTTTTCTTTCACAATTGAATCCTTTAAATAAGATATTAAAAAAATACTTCTTGTGTAAAATTTCCTTCTACAGACTTCAATTGAATGGAACATGACAATGTTAACGGTAGTCAAATCACATTATCTTTACTTTTTTCCTCGTTATCTAACAATAAAGAATCTTTACTTACTTTATGTGCCTCAGTTTGATCCAAATGGAAGGCAATGCTTAACAACGGAGGGTTATAGAAAAATTGGGAAGATTGTTTATGATCTTGCAAAACAGCACAGTGATGGACGCCTTGTAATTGTTCAAGAAGGTGGATACCATGTTACATATTCAGCATACTGTTTACATGCATTTTTGGAGAGTGTTCTCAGCCTAACATCATTGCCTCCATTGCCAGAACCTATTGTTTATTACCCTGAGGATGAACCATAAACACTAATAATTAGAAAATAAACACCAATCTGCCATTAACCTAGGTATGTTACACAGCCAAGAATCAACAATTCAACATCATTAATCAGATTCATAAACAGATATAACATAAACATCAATAATATTATTTTTTTAAGAGTATTTAATTCTTTTTTTTGTATTTTTTATATAATAACTTTTTATTGTACTCTATTTTAGTATATTATAATTTTTTATTATGTTATAACAAAAATGAATATTTATTTATGAAATTAAAAATCACATAAAAATCGACAACTTTTTAAATATTTTTTATAGTAAAATATAATATTTATTTATTAAATTAAAAAATATTTAAAATAACATATTTTGGTACTCTCTTTAAGTACTCTTAATTTTATTTTTATTATTATTTTAGATTCTAATTTTTTACAACTTATATTTTTATTATTATTTATAATTAATTTTTTATTTAATTTATCATTTCTAATTGGAATAATAATACATATTATAAAAAATGAAAATAGTAAATAATGCACAAAAATTAGAATAATTGTTTTAATATTCTCAGTATTTATTTAGAAAAAATTATGGAAAAACCAATAATAACTAGCAACAAACCTAAACGTACGTTGAGTAAAGTAAACGCAGAAGTTATAATTTCTTACTTCTAGTGAACGAGCTTTTGGGATAATGTTGAAACGCACTTTTATCCTCTTCAACGTATTTTACAAACACACCCTAAGTCATCCCAGCAGAGTTTGAGACTATATATTACTCCGTCTCCAAACAACAAAATAAGAGTGCCTAAACAAATCATATAGAATATAGATTAATAAATTTTTTTCTTATATTTTGTTGATTTTTTTCCTATTCTTATATTCTTGCACAAACACCAGAATTGAAGATTGCTATATAGTTTCTGGAGATGACTGTGTAGCAGTGAAGAGTGGCTGTGATGAATATGGCATAAAGTTTGGTATGCCAACAAAACAACCATAAACACTAATAATCAGAAAACAAACATCAATCTGCCATTAACCTATGTATGTTACACAGCCAAGAATCAGCAATTCAACATCATTAATCAGATTCATAAACAGATATAACATAAACATCATCAATCTGCCATTAACAACATAACATAAACAGATTTATAATCAACAATTCAACATCATTAATCAGTTACTCACTCGCTTAATTAAATTAAAATCCACTTGAATAACAAAAAACACAGAGATAACGGGTTTCACACTTTCACTTCACCAACGCAGAGAAGTGAGGAGATACCAACCTGTTCGAGCACAGCGAAGCAGACTTTGGCGAAGGGAAGGAAGCAGTGACGGAGAGGAAGCACCGACAGAGCAAGGAGTTGCGATGAAGAAGACGACCTGCGAGGCTGCGAGCCAAAACGCGACGTGGAGGGAGGTCGTCGGAGCCGCACCGTATCTGGCGAGATGAAGACGACGAGACGGCCGGCGGTGTTGGAGCCTGGAGGGGTTGTTGACTTCCTGCCTCACTGGGGAATCGGTGCCGTTGAGGGGATTAGGGTTAGGGGGAATTGGTGCCGTTGAAGGGATTGGGATTAGGGAAGAAGAGGAAAACCAATTTTTTCTTTTTCTTTTTTTTTTTAATTTATTTAAAGTTTACCATGTATGGTGATTTGATTTAACCAGAGTTAAAACGTATGTAGAGTGTATTAAGTTGTGTATATATTAAGTATATAATACATGTATTAAATTCAATTTTTTTAATTTTTAAAAATTAAAAAATCCTTTGCTGACTGAAATTAATGAATACATTTGTCAACACTTAATTGGAACATGTAGGAAGGGTATGTAATACCCTCAAACTAGTTGGGTATGGAAGAAATCACCATAAATGAAAACTATAGATGAGGTCTTGAGGATGCCACAGCAGGACTAATATACATATATGGACATAAATGTGCTTAAATATGTTGCTTTTTGAATATCCTAAAAATATAAGAACTTTTCTGTTTATGGTTGGACATATGTTAATATTACCGATGAAAAAAGTTTTTATAAAAAAATAGAATTTTTAAATTTTCAAGCCATTTCATATGCATTTATTAAAATAAAAATGTTTGAAAACTTCTAACAATAATCTTTAACATATGTCCTTAAAACACATATTATCTAAAAACCTAAAGAAAAAGTTTAAGATGCCAACACTTTTATTGAAATCTAACCATTACTTAACCATCAAAAGAAAAATGAATAATCTTATACCATTAGATGTCATTTCACACTATTAAAAATATTGATAATGGCTAATTGATGACTACACATCGCACATTCTGCTGGTCCCTAACATTCCTTAAACCTAAAATATACAAGTGACTTGATCATTCACATGTTTAAGGGTTGTTGCCTGCTTTGTCCATTGTATCCGTCATATGGTTTGGTGCTAGACTTTCTCTTCACGACAACAATCCAGGTGATCACCTCCAACAATAACGCGACTGCACCCAATGAAGCAATCACTACAATGTAAGTTGATTTCCATTTCCTTTCAGGATTCAAGATGTCAAAGCCCCTGAATATGTTGATAATGCCCAGGATGATTATAGTGTAACCAAAGCTGTGGTGATAGATATTCCAAAAGTATCTATATTTATGATCCTTCTTTGGCCTTATGAACAATGCGAACATCTGCAAGTCCAGACAGATAGAAAGGAGAAGAAATAGAATAATTAACTGTTACAAAATAGTTAAAATTGCTAAAACTTCAATCTCTAATTTCCATAAAGTGTATGCAGCCCAAAAGCATCCACATTTTGACGTGAGAACATATCATTTTCTGTGTTATCCCATAAATCACTTTTTTGGTACAAATTTTTTATTCAATTATTTTTTAATGGACAAAAAAACCATAGGACTAGAGGGACTAACACATCTATGGGACTAGATTAAAAGAACATTGGAAAACATTTTACCTGTATAGCGGAAAGACAAAAGAGGGTAATTCCAATATTGCGATGAACACTGTAGACAACCCCTGCTGATTCGCTTCCAAGTTTAAGACCAGTTGCCCAGCCAGCAACACCAATTGCATAAGCAGATACCTGGCAGCCAGCATGAAGATAGAACCAAGCTGGATCTGCGGATGGGTACGTTCTCATATACCTTGCTATCACTGCTCCAAGGGGAAACAGGACACCCCAACTCACAGAGTTCAGCACTCCATGAATCTATCATTCAACATAAACCATCGATTAAAATTCTGTTAAAACAAGTCAGCAATCATTTTTAATTAAGTAAGCTGCCACTTGACAACCACCGGGACAAACTTGTGTGTTGGTTCAATTGATTCCATGAAACATAAGTGAAAAGCATTGCTCGGTTTAACCAACAATCTAAAATCTAAATCCAATGAAACTATTTCACTCACCGTAGAGATTCCTCAATTCATCCAAAAACTAATGGCGCATAAACAAAACGAAAAACTCTAACAGAACATCAAAACCCAAAGAAAAAGTAACCCAGTGAGCAGGCAAACTCGACCGAGTATACATACAAAACACTCACTGTATTTTTTTCTTTTTAAGTTTATTTGGTTTTATATAAGATCAGAAAAACTAATGCATAACTCAAAACACCACAACCCCGAACGAAATGAAATACTAAAAATCATATTTTTAAAATACAAGCTAAATCCAAATTCTTAAGGGGATTATTTAAAACAATAAAGAGCACACACGTAATTTATGAAATCATAAAAAGTTACCAGAAAACTAAACCCCCACAATTTTAAACGAAACTGAAAAAATAACATAAATAACTAATACCTTCATCTAACACCCTCCACAGTAACAATAAAATAAAATTGAGGTAAATCACAAGAACTAGAAATAAAATAAACGGTAATCCACCCGAGGCATTTGTGCCTCCCAAAGATCAGAAAAGAAGTTTGATAAATTTCAATTGGTCTCTCAAATATAAAAAGGTTTCACAGATATTTTGTCAAAAACTCAAGTTTTCCGGTGATAAACTAAAACAATGTGTACCCTAAAACAACATGAAACTCACATTCTTCTTCTTGGTTCTAGAGTCCACTGCACCACCACTAACATTGTGGTCTCCAATCAAGTTGAGCATCCCCTTGGAATTGAGATTCTCCGGAGCGAAGTCGTGCTTGTCAAATCTCCCAGCTGTGACGGAGGGCCCCACCTGCCACACCTGGTTCAAGGTCGTAACCTTCTCTGGCACCTTCATGTTTGCGAAGATCATTATGGCTCCTCCACTCTCCTCACCCTTCAAGCCCCATACTTCGAACGACAGCTTCCCTGGGACCATCTCACTGTACGACTTGATGTCGAGGGTCTTGACGGTTACGGCTCCGTTATTGCTTTTGATTCTTCAAAACCATCATAACTTTCTCTCCGAAGCTCCAATCGCCACACCGTTTGCGGCCACACATCACTCATCTCATTCTCTACAATTCTATCTAAAAATATTGCTAAGAATTTCGAATTCTCTTACTTCATTTTTGCAGTACATGCTCAATTCAAAATTTAGTTATAGATTTTGAGAAATCTTGTAATTCTGGTTGTTTAGGGATAATCTAGTATGAGCTATAGGTGAGTTTTATCAATAAATTTCATGAGTTAAGGTAAAATATTACCAAACCCTTGTGATTTATGAAGTTTCATGAACCCTAGATTGGTGTATATATGAAATTATTTATATTAGAGTGTTGGATGATTTTGGTACACGTTGGGAACCTGAATTAGCTTGCGGAGCATTTGGGTGAGCCTTGAGGTGGAGGTTCAAACTTGGGTATCATTGAGAAGGAAGTCAAGCGTTGGGTGTAAACCGCCGTCATTGAGATACGGTTTAAGTTTCATTTAAATACCATGTAATGTAATATGAAATCCTAGGCTAGATGCCTCTAAGAATAAGTTTGAGTTATGTGTTTGGATGGAATTAATATGTATAATTGATATGTTGTTGAAATTGATATTGAATGGTGATTGTGAATTTATAAGTTATGTATTAAATTGATGAATGTTGGGGCGGAGGCTGAAAAAAGGTAAGATTGGTAAGTTTGTGATTGTAGTGTATGTTGATACATGATTTTGAATAGGAATTTTGATACTGAGTATGTGGACTTTTGGGTAATGATTGTTGGAATAGTAAAATTGAGGATTTGAGATATAAAGTTGATAATTTTGAGTTAAAATGTGGGAATAGAGTAGGTTTGAGTTTGTTAATTGTGAATGTCTGAATTGAAGTGGTTTGGGGTTATTTTGTTGAGTTAAAAACTGTTTTGGCTTATGAACTTTTGGAGAAATTAGTAAATTCTGTTCTTGGTTAAAAAATAATTTTTGACCAACTTTGGCAGGCCATAACTTGGTCCTCAGGGTTGGAAATTTTATGAAACTAAATTTTTATGAAAATTTATTTATCAATCTTTCCAACGGTTAAAAAATGGTTGAAAAATGAATTTTGTGAAAAAAGTTATGAAGGTTTAAAATTTGGGCTGAAAAATTGGTTTATGAAGCATATCAGCTGTTTCCCACTCTAATATGTCATGCGTACGCAGAACCCATCCTGCATACGCAGGAGTTGGTCATTGCCAACATTCATGCGTACCCAAACATGGGCTGCGTATGTGACTTTGTCAAAATTATGCTCATGCGTACACGGTGCATGTCATGCGTACGTGTGTGAGCTCTCTACCCAAATTTCTCACATACGCGTGGTCTGCATATGCAACTAATGCCAATTTTTGCACTTATGCGTACGCATGACCACCTAGTTTTGCAAAACTTGAATTTTTTAGTTTTTAACCATTCTTTTAGCCTTTTAAACTTCTATAAACCACAATAAGAGTCTAAAACTTGTGTAATAGAGGATAGTGAAGTTAAAAATGAGAAATTAGGATGGATGATTGAATATGTATGATGAGAAGGGTAATGATAATGAGGGATGACAGAGATCAATTATGATTGGGTATGATGAGAATGATGATAATAATGAGCGAAATGAACGATGTATCTAAGTTATTGATAATTGGTAAATGATGGCGGATTGGAGAGGTTGAGGATTCCCTCCGAGTTGTATGTTATATACGTGAGTGAAGATTTTGATGAAATGATGATTGAGGAGTGTGACGGACACTATATCCTATGATGAATAGACGAGTTAGGGTTGACTATTCCCCTTCTCATGTTTCATTGAATGAGAAGAAGATAACGAAGTGATGATGATGTGGTGGCAAGGGAGGGGCACGTGTCATGTACTTAAACTGTAGAGTCAACGATTCAAGTTATAAATATCTTAAATGGATAATTATAAAAACTATATATATTAAAACACAAGTAATAATATATAGAGGGATAAATATATATGAGTTACTAATATAAATAAAAATAGTAACATAATGATAAAAGATATACGATGAAACATTAGCAAAGCCAAGTTCACCGAAGAGTACCTATATTTACTCATACCGATAGATTTTGAACTAAATAATAATATTAAATAAACTTTATTTTAATTAAAGAGGGTAGTAATAATAATAATTTTATCCTTTCTCGAAATATCTTGTTATAATAAAAATTATCTAAAAATCCTAATTAATTTAAACTCTAGTTATCATAAAATCAATTATGTAAAATATCTTATTATAGAAAAATTATATAATAATCTTAATTAATCCAAACTCAAATGAGAATAATAATTATGAAAACTTTGCTTATTAAAATAGTTTCTAATAAATAATTCAGACTAATAGAATAAATTTAAACTTTAATAATCATAAAATCAATTTAATTATTCTTAATAAATTAGTTCCTAAAAATAAGGAGCTCCAATTAATAAAATAAATGATAACTTATTTATATTTAGATTTTCAAAAATGCAAGTCATTACATAAACTCAAGTGCAGTTAACTTTATATGAAATTAATAGCTGAGAGTCGTTAAATGATTTGACAGGTTTGACTAAATTGTCATCTAATGACTCTCAGTTATCAACTTTACATTAAATTAACTACACATGTGTTTTCATCTCCCCCGCCTCCCCCCTTTGTTAGCATTTTGTCGAGGAGCATGTTCTTCTTATTTAGCTAGCCTGGGTCCGAACTAGGGGTTTCTTCATGGGCCAAGACTCAAGACTCAAGGAGTTGTATTTTCGTCTATTGCATGTGTTCTATGTACTACAATGTAAAATGATTGTAACAGAGTGTTCTATCTTCCTTGAACTATTGTGATGTACATGTTAAGTCTTTACGACACTATGTATCGTACGATTATTTAATAGATTCTGATTGTATATTGATGAGCGGATAATTTATACACTTTTTGGCATTGTTTTTATATAGTTTTTAGTATGATTTAGTTAGTTTTTAGTATATTTTTATTAGTTTTTAAGCAAAATTCACATCTATAGACTTTATTATGAGTTTGTGTATTTTTCTGTGATTTCAGGTATTTTCTGGCTAAAATTGAGGGACCTGAACAAATATCTGATTCAGAGGCTGACAAAGGACTGCTGATGCTGTTGGATTCTGACCTTCCTACACTCAAAATGGATTTTTTGGAGCTACAGAAGTTCAAATGGTGCGCTCTCAATTGCGTTGGAAAGTAGACATCCAGGGCTTTCCAGAAATATATAATAGTCTATACTTTTCCCGAGTTTAGATGATGCAAACTGGCGTTCAACGCCAGCATTTTGCCCTATTCTGGCGTTAAACGCCAGAAACAAGTTACAAACTGGCGTTTAACTCCAAGGAAGACCTCTACACGTGAAAGCTTCAATGCTCAGCCCAAGCACACACCAAGTGGGCCTGGAAGTGGATTTCTGCATCATTTACTTATTTTTGTAACCCTAGTAACTAGTTTAGTATAAATAGAACTTTTTACTATTGTATTAGACATCTTTGGACGAGCTTTTAGAACATCTTTGATTATTGTTAGTCCTTAGACATTGGGGGCTGGCCTCACGGCCATGCCTACCCTATTTTCACTTATGTAATTTCAACGGTGGAGTTTCTACACACCATAGATTAAGGTGTGGAGCTCTGCTGTTCCTCAAGTATTAATGCAAAGTACTACTATTTTCTATTCAATTCATGCTTATTCTTATTCTAAGATATCCATTCGCATACAAGAACATGATGAATGTGATGATTATGTGACACTCATCACCATTCTCACTTATGAATGTGTGATTGACAACCACTCCCATTCTACATAAAGTCAAGCTTGAATGTATATCTCTTGGGTTTCTAATCAACGATTCACATCGACTCCCCTCTGACAATGGGGCATCTGAATCTGAGATTGGAACCTCCGTGGTGTAAGCTAGAATCAATTGGCAGCATTCTTGAGATCCAAAAAGTCTAAACCTTGTCTGTGGTATTCCGAATAGGATCTGGGATGGGATGACTGTGACGAGCTTCAAACTCGTGACTGTAGGGCGTGGTGACAGACGCAAAAGGATAGTAAATCCTATTCCTACACGATTGAGAACCAACAGCTGATTAGCCATACGATATCTGTGCATGGTATTTTTCATCCGAGACGAGCGATCCGATAGTTGATTAGCCGTACAGAAACCGTAGAGGACCATTTTCACTGAGAGGACAGGAAGTAGCCATTGATAACGGTGACACCCAACATACAACTTGCCATAGAAAGGAATATGAAGGATTGGATGAAGGCAACAGAAAAGCAGAGATTCAGAAGGAACAACGCATCTCCATACGCTCATCTGAAATTCCCACCAATGAATTACATAAGTATCTCTATCTTTATTTTATGTTCCTTTATCTTTTAATTATTAAAACTCCATAACCATTTGAATCCGCCTGACTGAGATTTACAAGACGACGATAGCTTGCTTCAAGCCGACAATCTCCGTGGGATCGACCCTTACTCATGTAAGGTTTATTACTTGGACGACCCAGTGCACTTGCTGGTTAGTTGTGCGAAGTTGTGAAAAAGAGTTGAGATTACAATAGAGCGTACCAAGTTGTTGGCGCCATTGAGATCACAATTTTATGCACTAAGTTTTTGGCGCCGTTGTCGGAGATTGTTCGAGTTTGGACAACTGACGGTTCATCTTGTTGCTTAGATTAGGTAATTTTCTTTTTGTTTCAACCTTTATTTTATTTTCAAAAAATTTTCAAAATCTTTGAAATTTTTTTCTTCTTTTTCGTTTTTCCAAAATGATTTTCAAAAAATAAAAAATTATAAAATCATAAAACAAAAAAATATTTTGTGTTTCTTGTTTGAGTCTAGTGTCAATTTTTAAGTTTGGTGTCAATTGCATGTTTTTAAAATTTGTGCATTTTTCAAAAAATTCATGCATTGAATTCTTCATGATCTTCAAGTTGTTCTTGATAAGTCTTCTTGTTTGATCTTCATATTTTCTTGTTTTGTGTCTTACCTTGTTTTTCATATGCATTTTTAGTTTGTTAGTGTCTAAACATGAAAAATCTCTAAGTTTGGTGTCTTGCATATTTTTCTTTTCTTAAAAATTTTTCAAAAATAAGTTCTTGATGTTCATCATGATCTTCAAAGTGTTCTTGGTGTTCATCTTGACATTTAAAGTATTCTTGCATGCATCATTGGTTTTGATCCAAAATTTTCATGTTTTGAGTTATTTTTGTGTTTTTCTCTCTCCTCATTAAAAATTCAAAAAAATATATATTTCCCCTATTTTACTCATAATTTTCGAAATCTTTGGGTTGACTTAGTCAAAAATTTTTTAAAATAAGTTATTTCTTGTTAGTCAAGTCAAGATTTCAATTTTGAAAATCTTATCTTTTCAAAATCTTTTTCAAAATCAAATCTTTTCCATTTTTCTTTTATTTTTTCAAATTGTTTTTTAAAATTTATTTTCAAAATCTTTTTCTTAATTTTATTTCATAAATTTCGAAAACTTTACTAACAATTAATGTGATTGATTCAAAAATTTGAATTTTGTTACTTTCTTGTTAAGAAAGGTTCAATCTTTAAATTCTAGAATCATATCTTTTAGTTTCTTGTTAGTCAAGTAATCAATTTTAATTTTAAAAATCTAATCTTTTTAATTTCCTTTTCAAATCTTTTTTAATCATATCTATTTAATCATATCTTTTCAAACATATCTTTTTCAAATCATATCTCTTTCAAAATCAATTTCAAAATCTTTTCTAACTTCTTATCTTTTCAAAATTATTTTCAAATCTTTTTCAACTAACTAATTGACTTTTTTTGTTTGTTTTACTATTTCTTATCTTTTTCAAAACCACCCAACTACTTTTTTCTCTCTAATTTTTGAAAACTCCTAACTATTTTTAAAATTCTTTTAATTAACTAATTGTTTTAAATTTTACTTTTATTCTACTTCTTCCTCTAATTTTGAATTCTAACTAATAATTATAATAAAAAATATTTTTATTCTCTCTTAAATAAAATTCAAATTTTCTTCTCTCTCTCTCTCTCTCTCATCTCTTTCTATTTAATTATTCATTTACCAACACTTCTCTTTATCTTAAAATTCAAACCCTCTCTTCCTCTCTGTGTTCGAATTTTTCTCTTCTCCTTCTTCTATTCTTCTCTTCTTCTACTCACATAAAGGAATCTCTATACTGTGACATAGAGGATTCCTCTTCTTTTCTGTTCTCTTCTTTTTCATATGAGCAGGAGCAAGGACAAGGACATTCTTGTTGAAGCAGATCTTGAACCTAAAAGGACTCTGAAGAAGAAGCTAAGAGAAGCTAAAGCACAACAATACAGAGAAAACCTTATAGAGAATCTTAAAAAAGAAGGAGACATGGCCAAACCCAACAATAATGCAAGGAAGATGCTTGGTGACTTTACTGCACAAAATTCCAACTTCCATGGAAGAAGCATCTCAATCCCTGCCATTGGAGCAAACAATTTTGAGCTAAAGCCTCAATTAGTTTCTCTGATGCAACAAAATTGCAAGTTTTATGGACTTTCATTAGAAGATCATTTTCAGTTCTTAACTGAATTCTTGCAGATCTGTGATACTGTTAAGACCAATGAAGTTGATCCCGAGGTCTACAAGCTTATGCTTTTCCCTGTTGCTGTAAGAGACAGAGCTAGAACATGGTTGGACTCTCAGCCTAGAAATAGCCTGAACTCTTGGGATAAGCTAGTCACGGCTTTCTTAGCCAAGTTCTTTACTCCTCAAAAGCTGAGCAAGCTTAGAGTGGATGTTCAAACCTTCAGACAGAAAGAAGGTGAATCCCTCTATGAAGCTTGGGAAAGATACAAGCAACTGACCAAAAAGTGTGCTTCTGACATGCTTTCAGAATGGACCATCCTGGATATACTCTATGATGGTCTGTCTGAATTGTCTAAGATATCATTGGACCATTCTGCAGGTGGATCTATTCACCTGAAGAAAAAGCCTGTAGAAGCTCAGGAACTCATTGACATGGTTGCAAATAACCAGTTCATGTACACTTTTGAAAGGAATCCTGTGAGTAATGGGACGCCTCAGAGGAAGGAAGTTCTTGAAATTGATGCTCTGAATGCCATATTAGATTAGAACAAAATGTTGACTTAACAAGTCAATTTGATTTCTCAGAGTCTGAATGAATTGCAAAATGCATCCAACAGTACTAAAGAAGCATCTTCTGAAGAAGAAGCTTATGATCCTGAGAACCCTACAATGGCAGAGGTGAATTACATGGGTGAAGCCTATGGAAACACCTATAATCCTTCATGGAGAAATCATCCAAATTTCTCATGGAAGGATCAACAAAAGCCTCAACAAGGCTTTAATAATGGTGGAAGAAACTGGTTTAGCAATAGCAAGCCTTTTCCATTATCCTCTTAGTAACAGACAGAGAATTCTGAGCAAAACCTCTCTAGCTTAGCAAATATAGTCTCTGATCTATCTAAGGCCACACTAATTGAGGAACCTAAGGAATCTGAGGCTCATCTATAGACCATAGAGATTCCATTGAACCTCTTTTTACCATTCATGAGCTCTGATGACTATTCATCTTCTGAAGAAAATGAAGACATTATTGAAGGGCAAGTTGCCCAGTATTTAGGAGCAATTATGAAGCTGAATAAGCTATTTGGTAATGAGACTTGGGAGGATGAGCCTCCATTGCTCATTAATGAACTGAATACCTCGGTTCAGCACACTTTACCTCAAAAGAGACAGGACCATAGGCACCATGACCTTTGAGACCTGGGGTCAGGCATAAACTTAATGCCACTCTCTGTAATGGAGAAGCTGGGAATCTTTGAGGTACAGGCTACCAAATTCTCATTAGAGATGGCAGACAAATCCATGGAAAAGGCTTATGGACAGGTAGATGACGTGCTAGTAAAAGTCAACGGCCTTTACATCCCTTTTGATTTCATAATCCTAGACATTGGGAAGGATGAGGATGAATCCATCATCCTTGGAAGACCCTTCCTAGCCACAGCAAAAGCTGTGATTGATGTGGACAGAGGAGAGTTGATCTTTCAATTGAATGAGGACTACCTTGTGTTTAAAACTCAAGGATCTCCCTCTGTAACCATGGAGAGGAAGCAAGAGAAGCTTCTCTCAATATAGAGTCAAACAAAGCCCCCATAGTCAAACTCTAAGTTTGGTGTTGGGAGGCCACAACCAAACTTTAAGTTTGGTGTTGAACCCGCACATCAAAACTCTAAGTTTGGTGTTGGGAGGTTCCAACAATACTCTGAATATTTGTGAGGCTCCATGAGAGCTCACTGTCAAGCTATTGACATTAAAGAAGCACTTATTGGGAGGCAACCTAATTTTATTTATCTATGTTATTTCTTATTTTTTTTAGGTTGATGATCATGTGGAGTCACAAAAACAACTACAAAAAAATTAAAGAAAAATCAAAAGCAGCATTAAAAATAGCACACCCTGGAGGAGAAACTTACTGGCGTTTAAACGCCAGTAAGGGTAGCAGAATGGGCATTTAACGCCTAGTCTGACACCATTCTGGGTGTTAAATGCCAGAAAGAAGCACCAGACTGGTGTTAAACACCAGAAACAGGTTACAATCTGGCGTTAAACGCCAGAAACAGGCAGCAATCTGGCGTTAAACGCCAAGATTACACACTAAGGGCGTTTACACACCTAATTGGAGCAGAGATGATAAATCCTTGATACCTCAGGATCCCCACTTACCCCACCTCTCTCTCTCTGCCTCTATCTCCTCCATTCTCTTCTTCTTCCCCTTCTTTTTTTCTTCTTTTGCTCGAGGACGAGCAAACCTTTTAAGTTTGGTGTGGTAAAAGTTTTGCTTTTTATTTTTCTATAACCATTTATGGCACCTAAGGCTGGAGAAACCTCTAGAAAGAGGAAAGAAAAGGCAAAAGCTTCCACCTCTGAGTCATGGGAGATGGAGAGATTCATCTCAAAGGTCCATCAAGACCACTTCTATGAAGTTCTGGCCAAGAAAAAGGAGATCCCTATGCAATTCAGCTGGAATTGTCATAGAGAAAGACATCCTCATTGAAGAGGACAAGCCCATCACAAAAAAAAGGATGGAGCAAACAAGAGAGCCCACTCATGGACCTCAACAAGAGCATGAGGAATTCCCTCATCAAGACCTCAAGGGATACATTTTCTTCCACACAACTATTGGGAGTAACTAAGGATAGGAGCACCAAAAGCACTAAGGATGGAGAAACAAAGGCAAGGAAGAGACATAGAGGAGCTCAAGAGCACCATTGGTTCTTCAAGAGAAAGACGCCACCCTCACTAAGGTGGACTCATTCCTTAATCTCCTTGTCTATTTATTTTTCTGTTTTCGGTTATGAGCTTTATGTTTGGCTATGTTTTGTGTTTTTATTACATGATCATTAGTGTCAAGTGTCTATGTCTTAAAGCTATGAATAATTCCATGAATCCTTCACCTCTCTTAAATGAAAAATGTGCTTAATTACGAAAGAACAAGAAGTACTTGGATCTCAAATTTTATCTTGAAATTAGTTTAATTATTTTGAAGTGGTGGCAATACTTTTTGTTTTCTGAATGAATGCTTGAACAATGCATATTTTTTCATAGTGAAGTTTATGAATGTTAAAATTGTTGGCTCTTGAAAGAATGATGAACAAAGAGAAATGTTATTGATAATCTAAAAAATCATGAAATTGATTCTTGAAGCAAGAAAAAGCAGTGAAAAAAAAGTGGCAAAAAAAAGAGAAAGAAAGAAAAAAGAAAAAGCAAATAGAAAAAGCCAATAGCCCTTTAAACCAAAAGGCCAGGGTAAAAAAGATCCAAGGCTTTGAGCATTAATGGATAGGAGGGCCCAAGGAAATAAAATCCAGGCCTAAGCGGCTAAATCAAGCTGTCCCTTACCATGTGCTTGTGTCATGAAGGTCCAAGTGAAAAGCTTGAGACTAAGTGGTTAAAGTCATGATCCAAAGCAAAAAGAGTGTGCTTAAGAACTCTGGACACCTCTAACTGGGGACTTTAGCAAAGCTGAGTCACAATCTGAAAAGGTTCACCCAATTATGTGTCTGTGGCATTTATGTATCCCGTGGGAATACTGGAAAACAAAGTGCTTAGTGCCACGGCCAAGACTCAAAAAGTAGCTGTGTTCAAGAATCAACATACTAAACTAGGAGAATCAATAACACTATCTGAAACTCTGAGTTCCTATAGATGCCAATCATTCTAAATTTCAAAGGATAAAGTAAGATGCCAAAACTGTTCAAAAGCAAAAAGCTACTAGCCCCGCTCATCTAATTGGGACTAAGTTTCATTGATATTCTGAGATTCAATGTATATTCTCTTCTTTTTATCCTATTTTGATTTTCAGTTGCTTGGGGACAAGCAACAATTTAAATTTGGTGTTGTGATGAGCAGATAATTTATACGCTTTTTGGCATTATTTTCATATAATTGTTAGTATGATTTAGTTAGTTTTTAGTATATTTTTATTAGTTTTTAAGCAAAATTCACATTTCTGGACTTTACTATGAGTTTGTGTGTTTTTCTGTGATTTCAGGTATTTTCTGGCTGAAATTGAGGGACATGAGCAAATATCTAATTCAGAGGCTGACAAAGGACTGCTGATGCTGTTGGATTCTGACATCCCTACTCTCGAAATGGATTTTTTTGGAGCTACAGAAGTCCAAATGGCGCACTCTCAATTGCGTTGGAAAGTAGACATCCAGGCTTTCCAGCAATATATATTAGTCCATACTTTGCCCGAGTTTAGACGATGCAAACTGGCATTCAACACCAACTTTTTGCTCTATTCTGGCATTAAACGCCAGAAACAAGTTACAAACTGGCATTTAACTCCAAGGAAGACCTCTACACGTGAAAGCTTCTATGCTCAGCCCAAGCACACACCTAGTGGGCCCGGAAGTGGATTTCTGCATCATTTACTTATTTCTGTAACCCTAGTAACTAGTTTAGTATAAATAGAACTTTTTACTATTGTATTAGACATCTTTGGACGAGCTTTTGGAACAGCTTTGATCATTGTTAGTCCTTAGACATTGGGGACTGGCCTCATGGCCATGCCTATCCTATTTTCACTTATGTAATTTCAACGGTGGAGTTTCTACACACCATAGATTAAGGTGTGGAGCTCTGCTGTTCCTCCAGTATTAATGCAAAGTACCACTATTTTCTATTCAATTCATGCTTATTCTTATTCTAAGATATCCATTCACACACAAGAACATGATGAATGTGATGATTATGTGACACTCATCACCATTCTCACTTATGAACGTGTGATTGACAACCACTTCCGTTCTACATGAAGACAAGCTTGAATGTATATCTCTTGGGTTTCTAATCAACAATTCACATCGACTCCCCTCTGACAATGTGGCATCTGAATCTGAGATTGGAACCTCTGTGGTATAAGCTAGAATCAATTGGCAGCATTCTTGAGATCCAGAAAGTCTAAACCTTGTCTCTGGTATTTTGAGTAGGATCTGGGATGGGATGATTGTGACGAGCTTCAAACTCTCGACTGTAGGGCGTGGTGACAGACACAAAAGGATAGTAAATCCTATTCCTACATGATTGAGAACCAATAGCTGATTAGCCATACGATATCTGTGCATGGTATTTTTCATCCGAGACGAGCAATCCGACAGTTGATTAGCCATACAGAAATCGTAGAGGACCATTTTCACTGAGAGAACGAGAAGTCGCCATTGACAACGGTGACACCCAACATACAGCTTGCCATAGAAAGGAATATGAAGGATTGGATGAAGGCAATCGAAAAGTAGAGATTCAGAAGGAACAACGCATCTCCATACGCTCATCTGAAATTCCCACCAATGAATTTCATAAGTATCTCTATCTTTATTTTATGTTCCTTTATCTTTTAATTATTAAAACTCCATAACCATTTGAATCCGCCTGACTGAGATTTATAAGATGACCATAGCTTGCTTCAAGCCGACAATCTCTATGGGATAGACCTTTACTCACGTAAGGTTTATTACTTAGACGACCCAGTGTACTTGCTGGTTAGTTGTGCGAAGTTGTGAAAAAGAGTTGAGATTACAATAGAGCGTACCAAGTTGTTGGCGCCATTGAGATCACAATTTCGTGCACCATATATTCTATTCTTATGTCATTATTTAGGGCCAGTTTGGCTAAACTTCTTAAATAAGTTCTTTTGAAAAAAGGAGCTTAAAATACAAAGACTTTTATTAATAACAACTTTTAATAAGTTATTTTGTGTTTGGAAAGTTATTATAGAAATCATTTTTTTAAAGTTGTGCATTAAATAGGAGTGATAAAATTTGAAAATAGGAGAAGTCACATTTTTTAACTTCTTCAAAAGCTCTTAAATAACTTTTTGAAAAGTTAAAAGTTTATCTAAAAAATTGTACCAAACGCTATTAATGTAACTTTTTATAAGTCAAAAGTTAAAAAAGTAGCTTTTTGGTATTTTCCAAACAGACCCTTATTCTTCTTATCCACCTCATGCAATGATAATTGATGGTGTTTTTGTGGAAAAATAAATTTCCAACACACAAATCCAACCGGCAAGTATACCGAGGTCGATCCCACAGGGATTGATGGATCAAGCAACTTTAGTGGGTGATTAGTTTAGTCAAGCTAACATTGAAGGGATATTGGATGAAATGTAGCCAACAGAATTGTAAATGACAGGAAATTTAAAGTTGCAGAAAGTAAAATTGCATAAAACTTAAAGTGCAAGAAAGTAAAATAGCTGAAACTTAAATTGCACAAAAAGTAAATTGCATTAAATGTAAAGGGGATTGGGTGCAGGAAATTTAAAATTCAACAAGAAAATGTAAAGAGCAATCAAGCAGAGAAGTAAAAGATGAAATAAGTGCAGCAGATTTAAACAGAAATGGAAAATTGCTTGAAGAAGCAACACAGAATGTAACTAAGCTCAATTGTGAAATTTAAAGAGACAAATGAAGATCTTAGGGAATCAAAGAGACTAGAAAACAAGTCTAGATCTCAATCCCTTCCTTGATCCAACAGCAAACAAGATGCAGGAAAATTAAAGATGAAAGCAATGAAGAAAACTTTGATTCAAATCACAATTCACTTGAAAGTTTGCAGAAGAAGAACAAGAGAGGTTGCAGATGGAGAATGAAAACAGAATTCTTTCCAATCTCCACCCAAGATTCAAAAACAGAAATGAAAACTCAAAGAGAGAGCTATCTACTACTACTACTCCCTAATGGAGCAAGCCTCCTAATGGAGCTCTATTAGAGCCAACCTCCCTCTGAAATGAGAATGATGCCCTTTATATAAGCTTCTTTTACAAAATGAAAATAAAATGAAATTGAAATTAAAAACAAATTCACAAAAATAAAATTCCTAATCTAGCTTCTCTGTGTGCCTTTGAGTCATGTTGAGTGGGCTTTTGCTTGCTTTGGATTTGAGGGAGAATGGGTCTTGGATGGCCTTGATTCAATTTGGTGAGGAATTGAATTTATATGAAATTGAACTTTTGGCCCATGATTATTTGCTTCCAGGAGGCTGCCCTGCCCTTGTGGAGGGCAGAGCAGGAAATGGTGCATGCGGCTTCATTGCGTGCGTGCTTGGTGTGTGTGATGCGTCAGGATGCTGCCCTGCCCTTGTGGAGGGCAGGGCAGAGTTGCCATGGTGCGCCAAGTGCTGCCCGTGCGTGCTTGGTGCTGGCCGTGCCAAGTTGTGTGCGCGCCTAAGCTCCTTGCCTTTACTTCCTTGAAGGTCTTGTGTTCGAACCTTGGTGAAAGCACTTGAGGAGCAATTTTTCCTTGATTTTCCATGAAGAGAGCACGACATTGCTCTGCTCTCCAAGAGGGCAGGGCAGAAAATTGAGCGCTACTTTGCTTTGGAGTGAGGCTCCAGCTTCGAGCCTTGGTGGAAGCACTTTGGTTTATTTTCGCTTATTTTTGGCCCTTAAAGATGCCTTTCGTTCCTGCCTCAATTCTAAGCCAAATATGGATTGCTATATATCGTTGGAAAGCTCTGAATGTCAGCTTTCCAACGCAACTGGAAACACATCAATTGGACGTCTGTAGCTCAAGTTATAGCCCTTTGAAGGAGGCATGATCATGCTGTGAGCACCCAGATTTTACCTTAGCGAAAATTCTTGCTTCCAACCTCACTTTGCATCACGATTCTGCCCTGCCCTTGGCAAGAGCAGGGCAGTGTGTGCTGATTGCCTATTCTCCTTTAATTTGGTCATCGGCCACGCTTTTAAAAGCGTGGCCTAAGGCTCCAAAGTGTGCTCCAACTTCAAAGTGTGTCCCAAATCTCTTTTTTTTTTTCCTTTTTTTGTGCTTCTTTGCTTCTTTTTCTTCTTATTTCCTACAAGATTTATAAAACTAAAAGATTAAGGAAATATACCAATTAAGTACAAAAGCATTCAATATTTAAGCACAAATCATCAATTTCTTGTATGAAAAAGCATAGAAAAATAGGTATATGATGACATGTCATCACATGTGATGACAAGTCATCATATACCCATTTTTCAAGCTAATTTCACTTATTTTATTAGTTTTTATGCACTTTCTTGCATCTTAAGTAAGTGATTTGGAATGAAAATGCATAACTTCTTTAAATCAAGCAACTACCATTAAATTGATGCTAAATCATGAGGTTTGAGCAAGAATTAATTGATTTTTAATGAATTATAAACCTTGTGAATTTAGAGATACTTTGACTGGTTGTTTTGGTTTCTTGTAGGTGAAGAAAGAAAGAAAAAAAGGAAAAACGTGGCTTAAGAAAGCGTGGCCCAAGGAGAAAAGAGTGTGGCACATGGAAGGGAGGAAGCAAACATTGCCTTCCACAAGGGCACACTGCCCTCCAGGAGGGCAACATAATGAAACAAGCTTGAGAAACAACACTGCCCTGCCCTCCTCAAGGGCGGAGCACAAATTGATGCCAAGGATCAAGGAGAGCAAAAACTCTGCCCTGCCCTCCTCAAGAGCAATATCGGGCTCATCACAAGAATAATTCAAAGGAAATTGCTTCCTAGTGCTTCCTATGGGTTTCGAACCCAAGGACAAGGAGGGAAGGAGTAGCGTTCAAACAAAAAGAAAACAAGCTTGCTTTCATTCTCCATGAATCGAACACGGCACCATGAGGAAGTAAGGAACTAGGCGTGACTTTTGGTGCCAAGAAAACCAAGGAAAAGAAGTAGCGTGTGCATCCATCGAGTTTTGAACACGAAGCTTCATTTTTGGAAACATTGCCCTGCCCTCCGCGAGGGCAGGGCAGCATTTTGTGGTGCACAGCCAACGCACCAGATTGGCACGCACCAAGGACTCTCGGCAGCATCAGCACGCACGGGCAGCATAATCTGGCACACCAAAAAACTCTACCCTGCCCTCCACAAGGGCAGGGCAGCATCCTGCAGCACCACATGCACCAACCACGCGCGCACAAGGCCGCACGTACAATTTCCTGCCCTGCCCTCCACAAGGGCAGGGCAGCCTCTTGGAAGCAAATTTTCTTGGGCTGAAAATTGGATTAAAAATCCAATTTAATTCATTTCTTCACCAAATCAAAAGTCCATCCAAATCCCAAGATCCAAGAATAGAAAGTGTATAAATAAAAGATAGTTTGATGTAATTAGGACTTTTTTTTTGAGCTTTGAATCTTTACTTTTATTTTTGAACTTTTGAATTTTCTCTTGGAGACTTCACTGAGATTTCAGAGAATTGGGGAGGAGAATTGATCTCTCTTCTTCCTCATTCTTGCTTGAGCATTTTTACTTTTCTTGTTTGAGTCTTGGTTGTGAAGAATTGAGGAATTTCTGTCTCAATCTCCATTCAAGATCTCTTTAATTTCTCTTCTGCATAATTGAGTTCAATTACATTTCCTTTACTGCTTCCTATTTAATTTCTTGTTAATTGCTTTGTGAACTTAGATCTGGGAGGGCAATTGAGATCTAGACTCTGCTATCTAGTCTCTGGAGTCCTGAGATCAAATTTTCCTTTTGGTTCTTCTGTTGAACCACTGCTGAAATTACATTTTCCTTTTCTGTTTGAATTCTAGTTACTTTCAATTTATCTCTTGCTTTATCTCCCTTTACATTTCCTGTTATTTACTTACTGTTGGATACAAAATCACTCAATCAATACTTGATTCGCTTGACTAAATCAACCACTAAACTAAAATTGCTCAATCCTTTAATCCCTGTGGGATCGACCTCACTCCCGTGAGTTTTATTACTTGATGCGACCCGATACACTTGCCGGTGAGTTTTGTGTTGGACCGTTTTCCACACATCAAGTTTTTGGCGCCGTTGCCGGGGATTGAAATAGATTGACAATGATTAAGTGAAGTGGAGGTCTAGATCAAGCATTTTTTTCTTTATTTTTAAACTAACACACTAACTGTTCGAGACTTTGCCTCTACTAACTCTAACTGCACTCAAGTTACAAAGTGCTTTATTTTAGTTTCTGGCTCTGTTTGTGTTTCTGCTTTTGTGACAGGAGGAAAGAGCAATGAATCCACACCTTTTGATCCTGAAACACTTTGGAAGTTGAGCAAGAATAAGGAATGTCAAGCTAGTGACATTAAAAGGGCGCTTGTTGGGAGGCAACCCAACCTGATGTAGTTTCTTTTCATAGCTATTTCAATAAAAATGTTGAATAATTGGTCTGTATTGCAAGGAGCTAAGTTTGGTGTTGCACACCAAAACAATTTAAGGGAGAATGAAAGATTCTAAGTTTGGTGTTCCACCAAAATCTCATTTAAAAGAACATTCTCACTTCCTGCACAATGCTAGCTCCAAGCAATCAGACAAATTATTCAACTATTTAACTGCTTTTTAGCTTTAATTCCATGGCCTTTAGCAAGGACACAAGGTTTCACATATGGTTGATTTGTTGCATCAGAGGCTGTGGCAAACAATTAAGTTTGGTGTTCCCACACCAAATTAAATCCAAGAGCCACACTCAATTTATGCATACTAACCATGCACTTAAGGGCTTGAGAAGCAAGCAATTTTTGAGAATTATGAGTACAACAAGAGGAAGAATGAAAAGTTGCAACCCAAAAGGTTGTATCTACACTTAATCCTTGTTATTGTGAAATGTTTTAATTCAGGAATTCTTGTATGTCTTGCTAAAGTGTTCATCTAGTTGCAAGTGAAGTTGTTTGATTAAGTATGATAATCTGCATAATGCTTGTCATTCATTACTTAGCTTTAAATTTTGTTTTGTTTCCCATTTGGTTGAATAAAAGAGAAATATTTGAATTAGAAAGTAAATATCCAATGTTGCATAAGTTAGAATGGAAGTTAATGGTGGTGTATGTGTCTGATTAAATGTATAACTCATGAAATAATTGCTGCATAGTGTCATTTTCATTGAAGTGTGAGCTAGCTTGCTGTTATAAAGGTTCTTATCAATAAAGAAAAATCCCTTGAGAACAAAAATAAAATAAAAAGAAAAGGAAGTAGAAAAAGCCAATGTGGCAAGAAAAACAAAGAATAAAGGCTGGACACCAATAGCTTGGACCCTAGGACACATGCCTGTGGTGTTCTTGTACTAGGATATGCTTGGACAAGTAAATTCTAAGGGGTATTTCAAAACCCGGTCACTTAGATCAACTGATTTGGGATGGCCAATTCAAAGTCCACAATAAAGAGCAACCTAGATACAGAACATTTAGTTATCCAAAGAGATGCTGGGCATCAATGATCCTAGGAGGAAATAGTGAGCCATGTGTCTGTGGTGGAAAGATGTTGAGTAAAAATAAAGCCAAAGGCTACTACTGCAACATTTGACACCAAGCTTTCAAAGAATAGTAAGCTTGTTAAGCAAAATGAGAAAAGAAAAGTTAGCAAGGGAGTAATTAAAGAGTAAACCTTATAACAGCAAGTTTAGTAAGCCTTTGAGGAAAGGTGTATATTTTGTAACAGCAAACAATAACTTGGGTTGTCATTGTCTGCATAAAAACTCCATAAATCAAGTTCAGCTACATGCCTAATAAGGATATGTTTGCTCTTCTTGTTCATTTCATTTTCTCTTAGTTTTGATGCTTGCTTGGGGACAAGCAAGATTTAAGTTTGGTGTTGTGATGAGAAGTCATCATATACCCATTTTTCAAGCTAATTTCACTTGTTTTATTAGTTTTATGCACTTTCTTGCATCCTAAGTAAGTGATTTGGAATGAAAATGCATAACTTCTTTAAATCAAGCAACTACCATTAAATTGATGGTAAATCATGAGGTTTGAGCAAGAATTAATTGATTTTTAATGAATTATAAACCTTGTGAATTTAGAGATACTTTGAGTGGTTGTTTTGGTTTCTTGTAGGTGAAGAAAGAAAGAAAAAAAAAAAGAAAAAACGTGGCTTAAGAAAGCGTGGCCCAAGGAAAGAAGGAATGTGGCGCATAGAAGGAGGAAGCAAACATTGCCCTCCACAAGGGCACACTGCCCTCCAGGAGGGCAACATAATGAAACAAGCTTGAGAAACAACACTGCCCTGCCCTCCTCAAGGGCGGATCTCAAATTGATGCCAAGGATCAAGAAGAGCAAAAACTCTGCCCTGCCCTCCTCAAGGGCAATATCGGGCTCATCAAAGGAATAAATTCAAGGAAAAAGCTTACCAATGCTTGCCACAAGGATCGAACACGGCACCATGAGGAAGCAAAGAACTAGGCCTTATTCTTTGGTTCGATCCTTGTGGCAAGCATTGGTAAGCTTTTTCCTTGAATTTATTCCTTTGATGAGCCCGATATTGCCCTTGAGGAGGGCAGGGCAGAGTTTTTGCTCTCCTTGATCCTTGGCATCAGTTTGTGCTCCGCCCTTGAGGAGGGCAGGGCAGTGTTGCTTCTCAAGCTTGTTTCATTATGTTGCCCTCCTGGAGGGCAATGTTTGCTTCCTCCCTTCCATGCGCCACACTCTTTTCTCCTTGGGCCACACTTTTTTAAGCCACGTTTTTCCTTTTTTTTCTTTCTTTCTTCACCTACAAGAAACCAAAACAACCACTCAAAGTATCTCTAAATTCACAAGGTTTATAATTCATTAAAAATCAATTAATTCTTGCTCAAACCTCATGATTTAGCATCAATTTAATGGTAGTTGCTTGATTTAAAGAAGTTATGCATTTTCATTCCAAATCACTTACTTAGGATGCAAGAAAGTGC
>NC_029781.3:60695546-60705856 GCF_000817695.3 Arachis duranensis
GAGGTCGATCCCACAGGGATTGAAGGATTGAGCAATTTTAGTTTAGTGGTTGATTTAGTCAAGCGAATCAAGTATTGGTTGAGTGGTTTATCATTAACAGAAACTAAATTGCTTGGAATGTAAAGGGAGAGGGGAAAATTGCAGTAAATTAAAGAGCAGGAAAGTAAAAGATGCTGAATCTTAATGAACAAGAAATTAAATGACTGAAACTTAAAGTGCAAGAAATGTAAATTGCAGTAACTTAAAGTGCAAGAAATATAAATTGCTTGAATGGAAAAGGGAGTTGAGGATTGGGAATTCAGAATTTCAGCAAGGGAAATTAAATTGCAACGATTAATCAAGCAGAAGATGAATTGGAAGTAACTAGAATTCAAACAGGAAATGAAATTAAATTGCAGCAGGGGTTCACAGAAGAACCAAAAGGAAAATGAGATCTTAGGGCTCTAGAGACTAGATAGCAAAGTCTAGATCTCAATTGCCTTCCCAGATCCAAATTCACAAAGCAATTAACGAGAAATTAAAGAAGAGACAATAAAGGAAATGTAATTGAACTCAATTATGCAGAAGAGAAATTAAAGAGATCTTGAATGGAGATTGAGACAGAAATTCCTCAATTCTTCACACCCAAGACTCAAACAAGAAAAGTAAAAATTGCTCAAGCAAGAACGAGGAAGAAGAGAGATCAATTCTCCTCCCCAATTCTCTGAAATCTCAGTTCCTCGCTCTTAGTGAAGTCTCGAAGAGAAGGTTCAAAAGTCAAAATAAAAGAAAAGATTCGAAGCTCAAAAGAAAGGTTCCTAATTACATCAAACTATCTCCTATTTATACACTTTCTATTCTTGGATCTTGGGATTTGGATGGGCTTTTGATTTGGTGAAGAAATGAATTAAATTGGATTTTTAATCCATTTTTCAGCCCAAGAAAATTTGCTTCCAGGAGGCTGCCCTGCCCTTGTGGAGGGCAGGGCAGGAAATTGTGCGTGCGGCCTTGTGCGTGCATGGTTGGTGCGTGTGGTGCTGCAGGATGCTGCCCTGCCCTTGTGGAGGGCAGGGCAGAGTTTTTTGGTGCGCCAGATTCTGCTGCTCGTGCGTGCTGATGCTGCCGAGAGTCCTTGGTGCGTGCCAATCTGGTGCGTTGGCTGTGCACCACAAAATGCTGCCCTGCCCTCGTGGAGGGCAGGGCAATGTTTCCCAAAATTAAGCTCCGCGTTTGAAACTCGATGGATGCACACGCTACTTCTTTTCCTTGGTTTTCTTGGCACCAAAATAAGGCCTAGTTCTTTGCTTCCTCATGGTGTCGTGTTCGATCCTTGTGGCAAGCATTGGTAAGCTTTTTCCTTGAATTTATTCCTTTGATGAGCCCGATATTGCCCTTGAGGAGGGCAGGGCAGAGTTTTTGCTCTCCTTGATCCTTGGCATCAATTTGTGCTCCGCCCTTGAGGAGGACAGGGCAATGTTGCTTCTCAAGCTTGTTTTATGTTGCCCTCCTGGAGGGCAGTGTGCCCTTGTGGAGGGCAATGTTTGCTTCCTCCCTTCCATGCGCCACACTCTTTTCTCCTTGGGCCACGCTTTCTTAAGCCACGTTTTTCCTTTTTTTCTTTCTTTCTTCACCTACAAAAAACCAAAACAACCACTCAAAGTATCTCTAAATTCACAAGGTTTATAATTCATTAAAAATCAATTAATTCTTGCTCAAACCTCATGATTTAGCATCAATTTAATGGTAGTTGCTTGATTTAAAGAAGTTATGCATTTTCATTCCAAATCACTTACTTGATTTTGTATCCAACAGTAAGTAAATAACAGGAAATATAAAGGGAGAGGGATGAATTGCAGAAATTAAAGAGAACGGAAAGTAAAGGTGCTGAATCTTAAAGAACAAGAAATTAAATGACTGAAACTTAAAGTGCAAGAAATGTAAATTGTAGTAACTTAAAATGCAAGAAATGTAAATTGCTTGAATAAAAAAAGGGAGTTGAGGATTGGGGATTCAGAATTCAAATGAGGGAAATTAAATTGCAACAATTAATAAAACAGAAGATGAATTGGAATAAACTAGATCTCAAACAGAAATGGAAATTAAATTGCAGCAGGGGTTCACAGAAGAACCAAAAAGGAAAATGGGATCTCAGGACTCAAGAGACTAGATAGCAAAGTCTAGATCTCAATTGCCTTCCCAGATCCAAGTTCACAAAGCAATTGATAAGAAATTAAAGAAGAAAAAGCAAAGGAAATGTAATTGAACTCAATTATGCAAAAGAGAAATTAAAGAGATCTTGAATGGAGATTGAGACAGAAATTCCTCAATTCTTCACACCCAAGACTCAAACAAGAAAAGTAAAAATGCTCAAGCAAGAACGAGGAAGAAGAGAGATCAATTCTCCTCCCCAATTCTCTGAAATCTCAGTGAAGTCTCCAAGAGAAAATTCAAAAGTTCAAAAATAAAAGTAAAGATTCAAAGCTCAAAAGAAAAGTTCTAATTACATCAAACTATCTCCTATTTATACACTTTCTATTCTTGGATCTTGGGATTTGGATGGGCTTTTGATTTGGTGAAGAAATGAATTAAATTGGATTTTTAATCAAATTTTTAGCCCAAGAAAAGTTGCTTCCAGGAGGCTGCCCTGCCCTTGTAGAGGGCAGGGCTGAAAATGATGCGTGCGGCCTTGTGTGTGTGTGTTTGGCGTGTGTTGGTGCTGCAGGATGCTGCCCTGCCCTTGTGGAGGGCAGGGCAGAAATTTTTGGTGTGCCAGATTCTGCCCGTGCGGGCGTGCTGTTGCTGTCGAAGCTCCCTTGGTGCGCCAATCGGGTGCGCTGGCCGTGCACCACAAAATTCTGCCCTGCCCTTGCGGAGGGCAGGGCAATGTTTCCAACATTGAAGCTTCGCATTCGAAACTCGGGAAATGCACACGCTACTATTTTTTCTTGGTTTTCTTGGCACCAAATTAAGGCCTAGTTCCTTGCTTCCACATGGTGCCGTGTTCGATCCTTGTGGCAAGCATTAGTGAGCTTTTTCTTTGAATTTTTTCCTTTGATAAGCCCGATATTGCTCTTGAGGAGGGCAGGGCAGAGTTTTTACTCTCCTTGATCCATGGCACCAATTTGTGCTCCGCCCTTGTTGTGGGCAGGGTAGTGTTGCCTCTCAAAGCTTGTTTCCTTATGTTGCCCTCCTAGAGGGCAGTGTGCCCTTGTGGAGGGCAATGTTTGCTTCCTCCTTCTATGCGCCACACTTCTTTTCTCTTAGGCCACGGTTTCTTAAGCCACGCTTCCTCTTTTCTTCTTTTCTTCACCTTTAAATAATCAAAACAACCACTCAAAGTATCACTAAATTCACAAGGCTTATAAATCAATTAAAAATCAATTAAATTTAGCTTAAACCTCATGAGTTAGCATCAATTTAATGGTGGTTGTTTGATTTAAAGAAGTTATGCATTTTCATTCCAAATCACTTACTTAAGATGCAAGAAAGTGCATAAAGACTAATAAAACAAGTGAAATTAGCTTGAAAAATGGGTATAT
This sequence comes from Arachis duranensis, assembly GCF_000817695.3. Lineage (NCBI taxonomy): Eukaryota > Viridiplantae > Streptophyta > Magnoliopsida > Fabales > Fabaceae > Arachis > Arachis duranensis. Next base: position 60,699,065 of record NC_029781.3, read on the forward strand.
GATGACTTGTCATCACCCATGATGTAAGGAGATGCACGCCCCTACACTAGAAGGGTCAACTTTGATCAAAGGTTAGACCAAGTTCTTATGAACATATGTGTGGAAGGAGCTCAATGGAAAAGAGACTCCAAAGGCAAGCCGGTTCAATTAAGAAGACTGGACCTCAAGCTTGTGGCTAGAGGATGGTTGGAGTTCATCCAACGCTCCATCATCCCCACTAGCAACTGATACAAAGTTACTGTGGATCAGGCCATCAAGATTCATAGCATCATGAATGGAGAGGAAGTAAAAGTTCATGAAGTTATCTCCCTTGAATTCTACAAAGTAGCCGAAAAGCCCTCTACCATGGCAAGGCTAACTTTTCCTCATCTTATTTGCCATCTATGTTACTCAGCTGGAGTTATCATAGAAGGAGACATCCCCATTGAGGAGGATAAGCCCATCACTAAGAAAAGGATGGAGCAAACAAGAGAGCCCACTCATGGATCCCAAGAGACGCATGAGGAAGCTCATCACCAAGAAATCCCGGAGATGCCTCAAGGGATGCACTTTCCTTCCAACAACTAGTGGGAACAACTCAACACTTCCCTAGAAGATTTGAGTTACAATATGGATCAATTAAGGGTGGAACATCAAGAGCACTCCGTCATTCTCCATGAAATTAGAGAAGATCAAAGAGCAATGAGGGAGGAGCAACAAAGGCAAGGAAGAGACATAGAAGAGCTCATGGACATCATTGGTTCTTCAAGAAGAAAGCGCCACCATCACTAAGGTGGACTCATTCTTTGTTCTTATTTCTCTGTTCTTTTTCGGTTTTTATGCTATATGTTTGTTTATGTTTTGTGTCTCTACTTCATGATCGTTAATATGTAGTAACTATGTCTTAAGGCTATGAATAATTCCATGAATCCTTCACCTCTCTTAAATGAAAAATGTTTTAATACAAAAGAACAAGAAGTATTGGGGACACCAAACTTAATTGTTTGCCACAGTCTCTGATGCAACAAGTGAACCATATGTGAAACCTTGTGTCCTAGCTAAAGGTTATGGAGTTCAAGCTAGAAAGGCGTTAAATCGTTGAATAATTTGTTTGGTTGCTTGGAGCTAGCATCATGCAAGAGATGAGAATGTGTTTTTAAATGATATTTTTGGTGGAACACCAAACTTAGAATCTTTCATTCTCCCTTAAATTGTTTTGGTGTGCAACACCAAACTTAGCTCCATGCAATCCATACCAATTATTCAACATTTTTATTGAAAAAGCTATGAAAAGAAAACTTCCTCAGGTTGGGTTGCCTCCCAACAAGCGCTCTTTTATTGTCACTAGCTTGACATTGAACTCCCTTTAGGGCGGGTGATGCTGGTGGTGTCTCAATTTGTCCCCTCTCACTGTAAGCTTTCTCTGTGTGCCTTGATGCTCAATTTCAATGTGCTCAAGAGAAAGTACTTGGTTGACGGTGTAATGATCTTCAGTTCCCAGCTGTTGATATACTAGTTGCACCTTGTCACCTTTGGAAAATGCTTCAGTTGGGATTTTCTTATTTTTTCACCCTTTGTAAGCCTTCTGCTTGTTCTTCATCTTTTTCTTTCTTGTTGATCTTTCTCCCTTGACAGTGACTTGAGTTGTGATACCTTCCTGTTTGTTAATCATCCCGGCTTCTTTTTGAATTCCTTTTCCTTCTTGCACCTGCTCATTTTTCTGTTCTAGTGTATTGTTGGTTGCTTGCTTTGGAAGAGAGTCACTACTTGTCTTACTTGTTCCTTCATTACTCTGTGATTCTGGAAATACTTTCAGGGTGATGCTTTCTTCATGCATCCTGAGAGTTAGCTCTCCCTGCTCTATATCTACAATGGCTCTAGCAGTGGCCAAAAATGGTCGACCAAGTATTATGGAGTCATTCTCATTCTCTGCTGAATCTAGGATAACAAAGTCTGCTGGAAAGATGAACTTGTCAACCTTAACTAAAAGGTTTTCAATCAACCCTTTAGGATATACCACTGATTGGTCTACCAATTCCAATGACATCTGTATTGGTTTCACCTCTCCTATGCCAAGCTTTTTCACTAAAGAAGATGGAATTAGATTTATACTTGCTCCTAAATCACACATCCCCTTGTTGATACATAGGCTTCCAATAGTGCAAGGCAGGAAGAAACCTCCAGGATCTTCAAGCTTGGGAGGGAGCCCTTTTCTGATTAATGCACTACATTCTTCAGTGAGCAGCACAGTCTCTTTTTCAATCCAACTCCTTTTCTTATTGATGAGTTCCTTTAAGAACTTGGCATATAGAGGCATTTACTCTAATGCCTCCGCCAAGGGTATATTGATTTCCAGCTTCTTGAAAGTCTCTAGGAATTTAGAAAAGTGTTGGTCCTTAACCTCTTTGTGGAATCTTTGGGGATAAGGCAATGGAGGTGTCAAGTTTTTCTCCACTTGATGTTGTCTTGGATTCGGTTCTTCCATGATCTGCTTTCCCTTCTTCAGATTTTGTGGTCTGTTTTCTTTTTCTTGAGGTTGATTCTGAGGGTGATTACTTGATGTTGCATTTTCATCATTGGCTGCCTCTTTTTCAACTTGTTTCTTGTCATTTTCCTTGGGCTTTTTGGTGGCTTCTTCATCTTTCAGCAGGGTTTTTCCACTCCTTAACTGTATTGCCTTGCACTCCTCTTTTGGATTAGGAATGGTGTCACTTGGTAGTGAGCTTGATGGTTTTTCAACAGAAATCTGCTTGGAGATTTGCCCAATCTGTCTCTCTAGGTTCTTCATGGAGGCTTCTTGGTTCTTTGTTGTCAATTCTTGGTTCTTCATCATCTTCTCCATGAGCATCTCTAGATTAGTAATCCTCTGAGAGTCTTGTGAGATTGGTTGGTTTTGGGGTGTTGATGGATGATGATAGGTGTTTTGGTTAGTTGGGTGGTTATTGAGTGGATAATGGTTAGAGTTAGGATAAGTGTTTTGTGGTTTTTTGTATGTATTTTGGTTAGTGTTTGGCTGGTTGTTTTGATTTGTGTTTTTCCAATTGTTTTGATTTGAGTTCCTTTGCCATGGCTGCTGAGTTTGATTGTGGTTGTCTCCCCATCTGAGGTTGGGATGGTTTTTCCAAGAGGGGTTGTAAGTATCACCACAGACTTCATTTGTTCCAGGGTTTTGGTTGTGCATGTATTGGACTTGCTCTTGCTGTTGCTCCTCTTGAATTTCTTCATTTTGCCCCCAAGTAGTTGATGGTTGGCTTGTGGCACTCACTGATGCAACTTGCAGGCCATCAATTCTCTTGGCCATCTGCTCAAACTGTTGTTGAATTTGCTGCTGCATCATCTTGTTTTGAGCTAAGATTGAATCCACTCCTTCCAACTCCATTACTCCTCTCCTTTGTGATGGTTGGCGTTGCCTTTGGTGAGCAAAGAAATATTGGTTGTTAGCCACCATATCAATGAGATTTTGAGCTTCCTCTGTAGTTTTCATGAGTTGTAATGAGCCTCCGGCTGAATGATCAAGTGCTTCTTGAGCCTTCAGAGTAAGTCCCTCATAAAAATTCTGTAGCTTGTCCCACTCAGTGAACATCTCTGGTGGACATTTCCTCAACAGTACCTTATATCTTTCCCATGCTTCATATAAAATTTCAGCCTCCATTTGAGTGAATGTCTGCACTTCAGTCTTCAATCTTATGATCCTTTCAGGGGAATAAAATTTGGCAAGAAACTTGCTCACCAAGTCATCCCAAGTGTTGATGCTCTCCTTTGGAAATGTTTCTAGCCATTGTGTGGCTTTGTCTCTGAGAGAGAATGGAAAGAGCAGTAACTTGTAGCTGTCAGGAGGCACACCATTGGTTTTGACAGTGTCACAAATCCTTAAGAAGGTAGATAAGTGTTGATTTGGGTCCTCCAATGATCCTCCTCCAAAAGAGCAGTTGTTTTGGACCAAAGTGATGAGTTGTGGCTTTAGTTCAAAGTTGTTTGCATTGACATTAGGAGTAAGAATGCTACTCCCACAATGTCTAGCATTTGCAAATGTGTAGGAAGCCAGTACTCTTCTTTGTTGTGGGTTATTGTTGGCTCTTCCTTCTGGTTGATTGGGATTTGATGGATCTCCTTCCATCTCTTGGAATTCCTCCTCAGATTCTTCCTCTCCAATAACGTTCTTTCCTCTTTCAGCTCTTCTTATTCTTCGAAGAGTTCTTTGGTCAAATTCAGAGAGGATAGGGGAAGACCTTCCTGTACCTGACATACAAACACACAATAATAAACACACAGATCCAGAAAACCAGTGAAACTTCAATCTATTGCTAGAATGAGGTTTTAGTTAGTTTAAGCATAAATTCAAACAGTTAGTGTGTTAGTCAAAATTAAAGAAACAAAAAAGAAAAAGTGCTTGATCTAGACCTCCACTTCACTTAATCATTGTCAATCTATTTCAATCCCCGGCAATGGCGCCAAAAACTTGATGGTGTTTTTGCGGAAAAATGAATTTCCAACACACAAATCCAACCGGCAAGTGTACCGGGTTGCATCAAGTAGTAATAACTCACAAGAGTGAGGTCGATCCCACAGGGATTGATGGATCAAGCAACTTTAGTTGGTGATTAGTTTAGTCAAGCTAACATTGAGTGAATTGTGTGAAGTGTAGCCAACAGAAAGTAAATGGCAGAAATCTTAAAGATGCAGAAAGTAAATTGGCAAGTAACTTAAAGAGCAAGAAATGTAAATTGCAAGAATCTTAAATGACAAGAAATGTAAATTGCATTAAATGTAAAGGGGAGTGGGTGCTGGAAATTAAAGGAAGCAATAGATCAAGCAACTGAAAATTTAAATTGCAGGAAGAAAAAGGATTTTGGGAGCTGGGATTCAAGAAATCACACAAGAAATTGTAAATGGCAATCAAACAGAGAAGTAAAAGATGCAGTAACTTGCAAGCGATCTCAAACAGAAAGCAGAATTGCTTGAAGAAGCAAATAGAAATTAAATTTAACTCAATTGGAAAATCAAAATGAAGATCTCAGGAAATCAAAGAGACTAGAAAACAAGTCTAGATCTCAAACCCTTCCTTGATCAAGGTAGAAGACAAATTGAAGAAGAAAGGAAGATGAAAGCCGTAGAGAAAAACTTGGATCTAAAACTCAATTCACTGAATTATGCAGAAAAATAACAGAAAGCAATCTTAGAAGATGGAGAATGAAAATAGAATTCCTTCCAATCTCCACCCAAGATTCAAAACAGAAATGAAAACTCAAAGAGAGAGCTATCTACTACTACTACTCCCTAATGGACCAAGCCTCCCTCCTCAATTGAGCTCCTATTGATGCCTTTATATAGGCTTTACAAAATGAAAAATGAAAATGAAATTAAAACAAATTACAAAAATGAAAATCCTAATTTAATTGATCCATGTGCCTTTGAGTGATGTTGTGAGCTTTGCTTGCTTTGGATTTGAGGAGAACTGGGTTTGGTTGGCCTTGATTCAATTTGGAGAGGAATTGAATTTAAATGAAATTTTGGTTGAATTTTGGCCCAGTTGCTCCCAGGAGGCTGCCCTGCCCTTGTGGAGGACAGAGCAGGAAATGGTGCGTGCGGCCCTCATTGCGTGCGTGCTTGGTGCGTCAGGATGCTGCCCTGCCCTTGTGGTGGGCAGGGCAGAGTTGTCATGGTGCGCGTTTGTTGCTGGCCGAAACTCCCTTGGTGCGCGATAATTCTGCAAGCTGGCCGTGCCAATTTTTGTGCCATGCACCAAGAATTGCTGCCCTGCCCTTGCGGAGGGCAGGGCAATGTTGCCAAAAGGTGAGGTTCCAAGTTCGAAACTTGGTGGAGGCACACGCTGCTCCTTTTCCTTGGTTTCCTTGGCACCTAATTCACGCATAAGGCTTGGCTTCCTTGGAGGTCTTGTGTTCGAACCTTGGTGAAAGCAATTGGGGGAGCAATTTTTCTTGATTTTTCATGAAGGGAGCACGACATTGCCCTGCTCTCCAAGAGGGCAGAGCAGCAAAATGAGCGCTACTTTGCTTTGGGGTGAGGCTCCAGCTTCGAACCTTGGTGGAAGCACATTGGTTTATTTTCGCTTATTTTTTGCCCTTAAAGATGCCTTTCGTTCTTGCCTCAATTGTATGCCAAATATGGATTGCTATATATCGTTGGAAAGCTCTGAATGTCAGCTTTCCAACGCAACTGAAAGCACATCAATTAGACGTCTGTAGCTCAAGTTATAGCCCTTTGAAGGAGGCATGGTCATGCTGTGAGCGCACAGACTCTACCTTAGCGAAAATTCTTGCTTCCAACCTCACTTTGCATCACGATTCTGCCCTGCTCTTGGCAAGAGCAGGGCAGTGTGTGCTGATTGCCTATTCTCCTTTAATTTGGTCATGGGCCACGCTTTTAAAAGCGTGGCCTAAGGCTCCAAAGTGTGCTCCAACTTTAAAGTGTGCTCCAAAGCTCTTTTTTTCCTCTTTTTTTGTGCTTCTTTGCTTCTTTTTCTTCTTATTTCCTACAAGATTTATAAAATTAAAATATCAAGAAAATATATCATTTAAGTACAAAAGCATTCAATATTTAAGCACAAATCATCAATTTCTTGTATGAAAAAGCATAGAAAAATAGGTATATGATGACATGTCATCAAGTTCCCTTGGAATTGAAGATCAAGCATCAAGTCTTAGTGGTGAAGAATTCTTTGAGTATGAAGGACCTTCTCCTGATGAGATGGAAAGTAATGTGGAGGAAAATTTCTCTCACCCTCCCATTTATAAGTTGAGTAAGGGAAAAGGCTTAGATAAAATTGTTGAACAAAGGATTGAGATAAAGAGG
>NC_029781.3:60705895-60729478 GCF_000817695.3 Arachis duranensis
AAATAAAATCCAATGCAATTGAGCAACAATCAATCATACTAGCTTTCCAATACTTGTATGCACATGCTAAATTCTTCTTTAATTCCTTGTTTGTTTATGATCATGATGCTTTTTTGCTTTTGAATTCACAAAACTCAAGTTGGTAGTCATAATGTCACAACAATATATTTCAAATCAAATTCAAGCTTTGCTTAGTCATACCACACATGTATACAGAAAATATAAAGACAATCATGCAATTTAAAGTGCTGGAAATAAATGAGAGGAAAAGGAACTTTACAACCTTGCAATTTATCTTCTCTATTGTTGTCATTTTCCTCCCATTCTTCTCCTTCTCATACCAACTCAGAATGCTTGCTTATCCTTAAGCAACAGTTAGGACAATGGTGGTGGAGTCTAAAATGGATCATGAATGTCTTACACAAGAGGATGTTAGTAGTACATGTGTTTTAAGCAAGCAAAATGAAAGATAAAAATCAAGGCACAAAGGACAGAGACATTGTGATTGTAAGCATAAGAAGGTGGGCACAATACTTTGCATAAAAGATAAGTGGCACACCAAACTTAGTGTGACACTTTCACTTGGAATTGATGCAAGTATCTTGTAAGGATTGGAACCAAATTTTTGTTGCATAGCAACACCAAACTTAGAATGCAACCATATGTCAATTTATTTGAACTAAAACTAAACAAAAGAAACTGTTATTTGTTGAATACAATCACCAAGCCAAAAATCTGTCATGAATAAGGATCTCTTGATGCTGTATTAACAAAAACAGTTGATAAAAGAAAACTTAAAAATAAAGAGGTGACTAAAACAAAGAGAATGCAAACGAAATGTCAAAACAAAAGAAAAATAACATGCAAAGGCAATATGATTATGCAGACAAGTGATGTTGCTGGATGAGTTGCATAGAAAAATAAGTGGCACACCAAACTTAGAATCTTAATGTGACACTTTCATGTAGAATTGATGCAATCATCCTAAGGAATTGAAAACAATTTGTTGCAGGGCAACACCAAACTTAGAATGTAACCATATGCCAATTTATTGAATTTAAATAAAGCAAAGAAAGAAAACAAAGCAGAGAAGAGAAATTATACCTACGGTTGGGTTACCTCCCAACAAGTGCTCTTTTAGTGTCATTAGCTTGACATGTTGTTCTTCACTTTCTTCCTCTTCTTCCAGTTTGTTAAGAGGAATGACCTCAAGGGGGAGAAGATTCAGCTACTGTCCCTTGTCTTGGCCTTTCCTCAGCAAGCTTCCTTTTGCAAATGGCTTGATTGATCTTGCTTGCTGGATCAGGGACAGGATTGGTGCTCTTGTTAGTTGCCTTCACTTCTTTGGATTCATGAATTGGTTGCTGTATGATTTTTGGAGTTTGATCTTCATCCAGAGCCTTTTGAATTGGTGGTTCAATGAGCTTGTCCTTCATGTGCCTCTCTGTTTCCCTTGAGTTTGGACGTTCTTGATTATCCTCCTCACTAGCTTGTTCTTTCACTTCCTCTTTTACACTCAACATTTGCTTTAATAGTTCTTTCATGGAGGAGGTTTGTTGATCTTCCCAAGCTTTCTTCATCTCCTCTTCATACCTTTCAATCATGGATTCAAGTGTTGAGGCGTTTTGGTCCAGGGAAGTTTGTGAGAGTTGTGAGTTGTCATGTGCTCTTGTCATCTCAAGTGCAGTTTCAGGTTCAAATATTTCCACCACCTCTTCCTTCTTCAATAAAAATTCACTTGACTCAGTAGCCTCTTCCTCTTGTTTTTCCTCTTTCCTTGTTGCACTCACCAATTGAGCTAACATTATTTTCATGTTTTTGAATGAATTCTCTTGCTCGTTCTAGGATATCTGTGCCTCCCTCTCATATTTTTCAAACATGGTCTCAAGCTTTGAGAGGCTTTGGTTCATGGAAGTTTGTGTGGGTGGTGAGTTTTGAAAGGGGCTTTCTGTTGAAGCATGGTCAAGTGATGATATCTTTGGATGAATATCATATGGAGCATTAGAATTTCCTTCCCAGCCACCATTAGAATCATGACTAGCATCATTTTGTGGTGGAAGAAAATATACCATATGATTTTCTTGCTCATCTTGTGTCTGTGAAGCAAATCTCCATGGATTGGAGTGCTCAGAATCTGTGATTTCTTGGTGATATTCCCAACCACCATTAAAATAATGACTTAAATCAATTTGTGGTGATGGGCAATATCCCATATGATTCTCTTGCTCATCTTGTAGCTCTGAAGCATATCTCCATTGATTGGAGTGCTCAGAATCTGTGATTTCTTGGTGATATTCCCAGCCACCATTAGAGATTGGTGATGGTGGGTGATATCCCATAAAATTTGTTTGATCATAAGATGAGTTGAACTCCATTTGAATTTTGGAACACACAACACCAATGAAAATTGAAATTACTCATATCAGAGATGAGAATTTCTTAGTGAGGCAAAAACTCAAACACCTTGGTTTCACTTTAAAACAGAGAACAAAACAAAAAAATGCTTGATCTAGACTTCTCACCCACTTAATCATTGTCGATCTAATCAATCCCCGGCAACGGCGCCAAAAACTTGATGGTGTTTTTGTGAAAAATGAATTTCCAACACACATATCCAACCAGCAAGTGTACTGGGTCGCATCAAGTAATAATAACTCACAAGAGTGAGGTCGATCCCACAGGGATTGATGGATCAAGCAACTTTAGTGGGTGATTAATTTAGTCAAGCTAACATTGAAGTGAATTGTGTGAAGTTGATCAACAGAAAGTAAATGGCAGAAATCTTAAAGATGCAGAAAGTAAATTGGCAAGTAACTTAAATAACAAGAAAGTAAATTAGCTGAAACTTAAATTTCAAGAAAAGTAAATTGCATTAAATGTAAAGGGGAGTGGGTGCTGGAAATTAAAGAGAGCAATAGATCAAAACTCAAAAACTCTTGTAGAAAGCTTAACTTGCAGGAAAGTAAATTGGGATCATGAACAGAAATGTAAAATGAAGAACAAGTGCAGAAGAATTAAATTGCTTGAAAGTAAATTAAAAGCCAATGGAACAGTAAAAAAAACAGAAGAGCAGCCAAGAACTCAACTCAATTGCAAAATAAAATTAAAGATCTCAGGGAATCAAAGAGACTAGAAAATAAGTCTAGATCTCACTCCCTTCCTTGATTCAACAGAAAACAAGTTTGAAGAAGAAATAGAGATGGAAACAGCAAATGAAAACTCAAATTCAATCCTCAATTTCTTTGAAATCTGCAGAAGGTAAACAAAGAGAATTCTCAAAGTGAGAATGAAACAGAATTCCTCCAATCTCACTCAAGATTCAAAACAAAAAAGAAAACTAAAGGAGAGAGCTATCTATTCCTAATGCTCCCTATTGGAGTCCCCCTCCCTCATTCAGCTTCTATTAATGCCTTTATATAGGCTTTACAAAATGAAAAATGAAAATGAAATTAAAACAAATTACAAAAATGAAAATCCTAATTTAATTGATCCATGTGCCTTTGAGTGATGATGTGGGCTTTGCTTGCTTTGGATTTGAGGAGAAATGGGTTTGGTTGGCCTTGATTCAATTTGGAGAAGAATTGAATTTAAATGAAATTTAATTTGGAGAGGAATTGAATTTAAATGGAATTTTGGTTGAATTTTGGCCCATGTTGCTCCCAGGAGGCTGCCCTGCTCTTGTGGAGGGCAGAGCAGGGAAACTTTGTGTGGGTATCCAATTTGCGTGCCACAGCTTGGAAGCATCAGGATGCTGCCCTGCCCTTGTGGAGGGCAGGGCAGAGTTGCCATGGTGCGCGTTTGTTGCTGGCCGAAACTCCTTTGGTGCGCGACAATTGTGCAAGCTGGCCGTGCCAATTTTTGTGCCATGCACCAAGACTTGCTGCCCTGCCCTTGCGGAGGGCAGGGCAATGTTGCCAAAAGGTGAGGTTCCAAGTTCGAAACTTGGTGGAGGCACACGCTGCTCCTTTTCCTTGGTTTCCTTGGCACCTAATTCACGCATAAGGCTTGGCTTCCTTGGAGGTCTTGTGTTCGAACCTTGGTGAAAGCAATTGGGGGAGCAATTTTTCTTTGAATTTTTTCCTTTGATGAGCCTGATATTGCTCTTGAGGAGGGCAGGGCAGAGTTTTTACTCTCCTTGATCCATGGCACCAATTTGTGCTCCGCCCTTGTTGTGGGCAGGGCAGTGTTGCCTCTCAAAGCTTGTTTCCTTATGTTGCCCTCCTAGAGGGCAGTGTGCCCTTGTGGAGGGCAATGTTTGCTTCCTCCTTCTATGCGCCACACTTCTTTTCTCTTAGGCCACGGTTTCTTAAGCCACGCTTCCTCTTTTCTTCTTTTCTTCACCATTAAATAATCAAAACAATCACTCAAAGTATCACTAAATTCACAAGGCTTATAAATCAATTAAAAATCAATTAAATTTAGCTTAAACCTCATGAGTTAGCATCAATTTAATGGTGGTTGTTTGATTTAAAGAAGTTATGCATTTCCATTCCAAATCACTTACTTAAGATGCAAGAAAGTGCATAAAGACTAATAAAACAAGTGAAATTAGCTTGAAAAATGGGTATATGATGACCTGTCATCACAACACCAATCTTAATTCTTGTTTGTCCCCAAGCAAGCATCAAAACTAAGAGAAACTGAAATGAACAAGAATAGCAAAACATATCCTTATTAGGCATATAGTAGAACTTGATTTATGGAGTCTTTATGCAGACAATGATAACTCAATTATTGTTACTGTTACATAATATACATTTTTCTCAAAGGCTTACTAAACTTGCTGTTATAAGGTTTATTCTTTCTTTGCTCCCTTGCTAACTTTTCTTTTCTTATAATGCTAAACAAGCTTATTATTCTTTTGAAGGCTTGGTGTCTAATGTTGCAGTAGTAGCCTTTGGCTTTATTTTTACTCAACATCTTTCCACCACAGACACATGGCTCACTATTTCCTCCTAGGATCATTGATGCCCATCATCTTTTTGGATGACTAAATGTTCTGTATCTAAGTTGCTCTTTATTATGGACTTTCAATTGGCCATCCCAAACCAGTTGATCTAAGTGACCGGGTTTTGAAATACACCTCAGAATTTACTTATCCAAGCATATCCTAGTACAAGAACACCACAGGCATGTGTCCTAGGGTCCAAGCTATTGGTGTCCAACCTTTATTCTTTGTTTTTCTCGCCACATTGACTTTTTATTTTTCCTTTTCTTTATTTTTGTTCTCAAGGGCTTTTTCTTTATTGATAATAACCTTTATAACCGCAAGCTAGCTTACACTTTAATGAAGATGATACTATGCAGCAATTATTTCATGAGTTATACATTTAATCAAACACATATACCACCATTAACTTCCATTCTCAACTTATGCAACATTGGATATTTACTTTCCAATTCAAACAATTCTCTTTTATTCAAGCATATGGGAAACAAAACAAAATTCAACTCAGTTATGGATGACAAGCAATATGCAGATTTAGCATACTTAATCAAACAACTTTACTTGCAACTAGATAAACACTTTAGCAGGATACATAATGGTTCCCATGTTCAAAACAATTCACAGCAGCAAGGATTAAGTTTAGATGCAACCTTTGAAGTTGCAGCCCCTTGATTCTTCCTTCTGTTGTGTTTTCTTTGAGTTAAGATGCACAATATCTTCAATTGTTGACTCATGTCCTGCATAATTCTCAAAGTTGCTTGCTTCTCAAGCCCTTAATTACATGGTTAGTATGCACAAATTGAGTGTGGCTCTTGGATTTATTTAGGTGTTGGGGACACCAAACTTAATTGTTTGCCACAGTCTCTGATGCAACAAGTGAACCATATGCTGTATACAACAAGGGCGGAGCACAAATTTGTGATGACAAGTCATCATATACCCATTTTTCAAGCTAATTTCACTTGTTTTATTAGTTTTTATGCACTTTCTTGCATCCTAAGTAAGTGATTTGGAATGAACATGCATAATTCTTCAAATCAAGCAACTACCATTAAATTGATGCTAAATCATGAGGTTTGAGCAAGAATTAATTGATTTTTAATGAATTATAAACCTTGTGAATTTAGAGATACTTTGAGTGGTTGTTTTGGTTTCTTGTAGGTGAAGAAAGAAAGAAAAAAGGAAAAACGTGGCTTAAGAAAGCGTGGCCCGAGGAGAAAAGAGTGTGGCGCATGGAAGGGAGGAAGCAAACATTGCCCTCCACAAGGGCACACTGCCCTCTAGGAGGGCAACATAATGAAACAAACTTGAGAAACAACACTGCCCTGCCCTCCTTAAGGGCGGAGCACAAATTGATGCCAAGGATCAAGGAGAGCAAAAACTCTACCCTGCGCTCCTCAAGGGCAATATCGGGCTCATCAAAGGAATAAATTCAAGGAAAAAGCTTACCAATGCTTGCCACAAGGATCGAACACGGCACCATGAGGAAGCAAAGAACTAGGCCTTATTTTGGTGCCAAGAAAACCAAGGAAAAGAAATAGCGTGTGCATCCATCGAGTTTCGAACGTGGAGCTTCATTTTTGGAGGGCAGGGCGGCATTTTGTGGTGCACAGCCAAACACACCAGATTGGCACGCACCAAGGACTCTCGGCAGCATCAGCACGCACGGGCAGCAGAATCTGGCGCACCAAAAAACTCTGCCCTGCCCTCCACAAGGGCAGGCAGCATCCTGCAGCACCACATGCACCAACCACGCACGCACAAGGCCACACGCACAATTTCCTGCCCTGCCCTCCACAAGGGCAGGGCAGCCTCCTAGAAGCAAATTTTCTTTGGCTGAAAATTGGATTAAAAATCCAATTTAATTCATTTCTTCACCAAATCAAAAGCCCATCCAAATCCCAAGATCCAAGAATAGAAAGTGTATAAATAGGAGATAGTTTGATGTAATTAGGAACTTTTCTTTTGAGCTTTGAATCTTTACTTTTATTTTTGAACTTTTGAATTTTCTCTTGGAGACTTCACTGAGATTTCATAGAATTGGGGAGGAGAATTAATCTCTCTTCTTCCTCGTTCTTGCTTGAGCATTTTTACTTTTCTTGTTTGAGTCTTGGGTGTGAAGAATTGAGGAATTTCTGTCTCAATCTCCATTCAAGATCTCTTTAATTTCTCTTCTGCATAATTGAGTTCAATTACATTTCCTTTACTGCTTCTTCTTTAATTTCTTGTCAATTGCTTTGTGAACTTGGATCTGGGAAGGAAATTGAGATCTAGACTTTGCTATCTAGTCTCTTGAGTTCTGAGATCCCATTTTCCTTTTTGGTTCTTCTGTGAACCCCTGCTGCTAGTTAATTTCCATTTCTGTTTGAGATCTAGTTTATTCCAATTCATCTTCTGTTTTATTAATTGTTGCAATTTAATTTCCCTCGTTTGAATTCTGAATCCCCAATCCTCAACTCCCCTTTTTCATTCAAGCAATTTACATTTCTTGCATTTTAAGTTACTACAATTTACATTTCTTGCACTTTAAGTTTCAGTCATTTAATTTCTTGTTCTATAAGATTCAGCACCTTTAATTTCCGTTCTCTTTAATTTCTGCAATTCATCCCTCTCCCTTTACATTTCATATTATTTACTTACTGTTGGATACAAAATCACTCAATCAATACTTGATTCGCTTGACTAAATCAACCACTAAACTAAAATTGCTCAATCCTTCAATCCCTATGGGATCGACCTCACTCCCGTGAGTTTTATTACTTGATGCGACCCGATATACTTGCCGGTGAGTTTTGTGTTGGACCGTTTTCCACACGTAAAGTTTTTGGCGCCGTTGCCGGGGATTGAAATAGATTGACAATGATTAAGTGAAGTGGAGGTCTAGATCAAGCATTTTTTCTTTATTTTTAAACTAACACACTAACTGTTCGAGACTTTGCCTCTACTAACTCTAACTGCACTCAAGTTACAAAGTGCTCTGTTTTAGTTTCTGGCTCTGCTTGTGTTTCTGCTTTTGTGACAGGAGGAAAGAGCAATGAATCCACACCTTTTGATCCTGAAACACTTTGGAAGTTGAGCAAAGAACCAAGAAATGGAGGAAAATCCAACAAATCCATAAGTGGGAATGGCCAACGACAATGGTCAGCCTCAAAGGAGAGTATTGGCTTCATATACATTTGCTAATCCAAGGCATTGTGGGAGTAGCATTCTTACCCCAAATGTCGATGCAAATAACTTTGAATTGAAGCCCCAACTCATCACCTTGGTGCAGAACAACTGTTCTTATGGAGGAGGCCCCTTGGAAGATCCAAACCAGCACCTATCCACCTTCCTGAGGATATGTGACACCACAATGCTAGCTCCAAGCAATCAGACAAATTATTCAACTATTTAACTGCTTTTTAGCTTTAATTCCATAACCTTTAGCAAGGACACAAGGTTTCACATATGGTTGATTTGTTGCATCAGAGGCTGTGGCAAACAATTAAGTTTGGTGTTCCCACACCAAAATAAATCCAAGAGCTACACTCAATTTATGCATACTAACCATGCACTTAAGGGCTTGAGAAGCAAGCAACTTTTGAGAATTATGCAGGACATGAGTCAACAATTAAAGATATTATGCATCTTAACTCAAAGAGAACACAACAGAAGGAAGAATCAAAGGGCTGTAACTTCAAAGGTTGTATCTAAACTTAATCCTTGCTGCTATGAATTGTTTTGAATCTGGGAACCCTTATATATCTTGCTAAAGTGTTTATCTGGTTGCAAGTGGAATTGTTTGTTAAGAATGCTTATTTGCATAAGTGCTTGTCATTCATCACTTAGCTTTAAATTTTGTTTTGTTTC
This sequence comes from Arachis duranensis, assembly GCF_000817695.3. Lineage (NCBI taxonomy): Eukaryota > Viridiplantae > Streptophyta > Magnoliopsida > Fabales > Fabaceae > Arachis > Arachis duranensis. The sequence goes on from NC_029781.3 coordinate 60,714,693, forward strand.
CCATATGCTTGAATAAAAGAGAATGGTTTGAATTAGAAAGTAAATATCCAATGTTGCATAAGTTAGAATGGAAGTTAATGGTGGTATATGTGTTTGATTAAATGCATAACTCATGAAATAATTGCTGCATAATATAATTTTCATTGAAGTGTGAGCTAGCTTACTGTCATAAAGGTTCCTATCAGTAAAGAAAAAGCCCTTGAGAACAAAAATAAAATAGAAAGAAAAGGAAGTAGAAAAAGCCAATGTGGCAAGAAAAACAAAGAATAAAGGCTGGACACCAATAGCTTGGACCCTAGGACACATGCATGTGGTGTTCTTGTACTAGGATATGCTTGGACAAGTAAATTCTAAGGGGTATTTCAAAACCCGGTCACTTAGATCAACTGATTTGGGATGGCCAATTGAAAGTCCACAATAAAGAGCAACCTAGATACAGAACATTTAGTTATCCAAAGAGATGCTGGGCATCAATGATCCTAGGAGGAAATAGTGAGCCATGTGTCTGTGGTGGAAAGATGTTGAGTAAAAATAAAGCCAAAGGCTACTACTGCAACATTTGACACCAAGCTTTCAAAGAATAATAAGCTTGTTAAGCAAAATGAGAAAAGAAAAGTTAGCAAGGGAGTAATTAAAGAGTAAACCTTATAACAGCAAGTTTAGTAAGCCTTTGAGGAAAGGTGTGTATTTTGTAACAGCAAACAATAACTTGGGTTGTCATTGTCTGCATAAAAACTCCATAAATCAAGTTCTGCTACATGCCTAATAAGAATATGTTTGCTCTTCTTGTTCATTTCGTTTTCTCTTAGTTTTGATGCTTGCTTGGGGACAAGCAAGATTTAAGTTTGGTGTTGTGATGACAAGTCATCATATACCCATTTTTCAAACTAATTTCACTTGTTTTATTAGTTTTTATGCACTTTCTTGCATCCTAAGTAAGTGATTTGGAATGAAAATGCATAACTTCTTTAAATTGATGCTAAATCATGAGGTTTGAGCAAGAATTAATTGATTTTTAATGAATTATAAACCTTGTGAATTTAGAGATACTTTGAGCGGTTGTTTTGGTTTCTTGTAGGTGAAGAAAGAAAGAAAAAAAGGAAAAACGTGGCTTAAGAAAGCGTGGCCAAGGAGAAAAGAGTGTGGCGCATGGAAGGGAGGAAGCAAACATTGCCCTCCACAAGGGCACACTGCCCTCCAGGAGGGCAACATAATGAAACAAGCTTGAGAAACAACACTGCCCTGCCCTCCTCAAGGGCGGATCACAAATTGATACCAAGGATCAAGGAGAGCAAAAACTCTGCCCTGCCCTCCTCAAGGGCAATATCGGGCTCATCAAAGGAATAAATTCAAGGAAAAAGCTTACCAATGCTTGCCACAAGGATCGAACACGGCACCATGAGGAAGCAAAGAACTAGGCCTTATTTTGGTGCCAAGAAAACCAAGAAAAAGAAGTAGCGTGTGCATCCATCGAGTTTCAAACGCGGAGCTTCATTTTTGAAAACATTGCCCAGCCCTCTGCGAGGGCAGGGCGGCATTTTGTGGTGCACAACCAACGCACCAGATTGGCACACACCAAGGACTCTCGGCAGCATCAGCACGCACAGGCAGCAGAATCTGGCGCACCAAAAAACTCTGCCCTGCCCTCCACAAGGGCAGGGCAGCATCCTGCAGCACCACACGCACCAATCACGCACGCACAAGGCCGCACACACAATTTCCTGCCCTGCCCTCCACAAGGGCAGGGCAGCCTCCTGGAAGCAAATTTTCTTGGGCTGAAAATTGGATTAAAAATCCAATTTAATTCATTTCTTCACCAAATCAAAAGTCCATCTAAATCCCAAGATCCAAGAATAGAAAGTGTATAAATAGGAGATAGTTTGATATAATTAGGAACTTTTCTTTTGAGCTTTGAAAAGAGGAGAGACTAGGCAAAAGCTTCCACCTCTGAGTCATGGGAGATGGAGAGATTCATCTCAAAGGTCCATCAAGACCACTTCAATGAAGTTCTGGCCAAGAAAAAGGTGATCCCTATGCAATTCAGCTGGAATTGTCATAGAGGAAGACATCCTCATTGAAGAAGACAAGCCCATCACAAAAAAAAAGGATAGAGCAAACAAGAGAGCCCACTCATGGACCTCAACAAGAGCATGAGGAATTCCTTCATCAAGACCTCAAGGGTTACATTTTCTTCCACACAACTATTGGGAGCAACTAAGGATAGGAGCACCAAAAGCACTAAGGATGGAGAAACAAAGGCAAGGAAGAGACATAGAGGAGCTCAAGAGCACCATTAGTTCTTCAAGAGAAAGACGCCACCCTCACTAAGGTGGACTCATTTCTTAATCTCCTTGTCTATTTATTTTTCTGTTTTCGGTTATGAGCTTTATGTTTGGCTATGTTTTGTGTCTTTATTACATGATCATTAGTGTCAAGTGTCTATGTCTTAAAGCTATGAATAATTCCATGAATCCTTCACCTCTCTTAAATGAAAAATGTGCTTAATTACGAAAGAACAAGAAGTACTTGGATCTCAAATTTTATCTTGAAATTAGTTTAATTATTTTGAAGTGGTGGCAATATTTTTTGTTTTCTGAATGAATGCTTGAACAGTGCATATTTTTTCATAGTGAAGTTTATGAATGTTAAAATTGTTGGCTCTTGAAAGAATGATGAACAAAGAGAAATGTTATTGATAATCTAAAAAATCATGAAATTGATTATTGAAGCCAGAAAAAGCAGTGAAAAAAAAGTGGCAAAAAAAAGAGAAAGAAAGAAAAAAGAAAAAGCAAATAGAAAAAGCCAATAGCCCTTTAAACCAAAAGGCAAGGGTAAAAAGGATCCAAGGCTTTGAGCATTAATGGATAGGAGGGCCCAAGGAAATAAAATCCAGGCCTAAGCGGCTAAATCAAGCTGTCCCTTACCATGTGCTTGTGTGATGAAGGTCCAAGTGAAAAGCTTGAGACTAAGTGGTTAAAGTCTTGATCCAAAGCAAAAAGAGTGTGCTTAAGAACTCTGGACACCTCTAACTGGGGACTTTAGCAAAGCTGAGTCACAATCTGAAAAGGTTCACCCAGTTATGTGTCTGTGGCATTTATGTATCCCGTGGGAATACTGGAAAACAAAGTGCTTAGTGCCACGGCCAAGACTCAAAAAGTAGTTGTGTTCAAGAATCAACATACTAAACTAGGAGAATCAATAACACTATCTGAAACTCTGAGTTCCTATAGATGCCAATCATTCTAAATTTCAAAGGATAAAGTGAGATGCCAAAACTGTTCAAAAGCAAAAAGATACTAGCCCCGCTCATCTAATTGGGACTAAGTTTCATTGATATTCTGAGATTCAATGTATATTCTCTTCTTTTTATCCTATTTTGTTTTCAGTTGCTTGGGGACAAGCAACAATTTAAATTTGGTGTTGTGATGAGCAGATAATTTATACGCTTTTTGGCATTATTTTCATATAATTGTTAGTATGATTTAGTTAGTTTTTAGTATATTTTTATTAGTTTTTAAGCAAAATTCACATTTCTGGACTTTACTATGAGTTTGTGTGTTTTTCTGTTATTTCAAATATTTTCTGGCTGAAATTGAGGGACATGAGCAAATATCTAATTCAGAGGCTGACAAAGGACTGCTGATGCTGTTGGATTCTGACATCCCTACAAAGGACTGCTGATGCTGTTGGATTCTGACATCCCTACTCTCGAAATGGATTTTTTTGGAGCTACAGAAGTCCAAATGGCACGCTCTCAATTGCGTTGGAAAGTAGACATCTAGGCTTTCCAGCAATATATATTAGTCCATACTTTGTCCGAGTTTAGACGACGCAAACTGGCGTTCAACACCAGAAATAAGTTACAAACTGGCATTAAATGCCAAGGAAGACCTCTACACGAGAAAGCTTCTATGCTCAGCCCAAGCACACACCTAGTGGGCCGGGAAGTGGATTTCGGCATCATTTACTTATTTCTGTAACCCTAGTAACTAGTTTAGTATAAATAGAACTTTTTACTATTGTATTAGACATCTTTGGACGAGCTTTTGGAACAGCTTTGATCATTGTTAGTCCTTAGACATTGGGGACTGGCCTCATGGCCATGCCTATCCTATTTTCACTTATGTAATTTCAACGGTGGAGTTTCTACACACCATAGATTAAGGTGTGGAGCTCTGCTGTTCCTCCAGTATTAATGCAAAGTACCACTGTTTTCTATTCAATTCATGCTTATTCTTATTCTAAGATATCCATTCACACACAAGAACATGATGAATGTGATGATTATGTGACACTCATCACCATTCTCACTTATGAATGTGTGATTGACAACCACTTCCGTTCTACATGAAGACAAGCTTGAATGTATATCTCTTGGGTTTCTAATCAACAATTCACATCGACTCCCCTCTAACAATGTGGCATCTGAATCTGAGATTGGAACCTCTGTGGTATAAGCTAGAATCAATTGGCAGCATTCTTGAGATCCAGAAAGTCTAAACCTTGTCTGTGGTATTTTGAGTAGGATCTGGGATGGGATGACTGTGACGAGCTTCAAACTCTTGACTGTAGGGCGTGGTGACAGACACAAAAGGATAGTAAATCCTATTCCTACACGATTGAGAACCAATAGCTGATTAGCCATACGATATCTGTGCATGGTATTTTTCATCCAAGATGAGCAATCCGACAGTTGATTAGCCGTACAGAAATCGTAGAGGACCATTTTCACTGAGAGAACGAGAAGTCGCCATTGACAACGGTGACACCCAACATACAGCTTGCCATAGAAAGGAATATGAAGGATTGGATGAAGGCAATAGGAAAGTAGTGATTCAGAAGGAACAACGCATCTCCATACGCTCATCTGAAATTCCCACCAATGAATTTCATAAGTATCTCTATCTTTATTTTATGTTCCTTTATATTTTAATTATTAAAACTCCATAACCATTTGAATCCGCCTGACTGAGATTTATAAGATGACCATAGCTTGCTTTAAGCCGACAATCTCTATGGGATCAACCCTTACTCACGTAAGGTTTATTACTTGGACGACCCAGTGTACTTGCTGGTTAGTTGTGCGAAGTTGTGAAAAAGAGTTGAGATTACAATAGAGCATACCAAGTTGTTGGTGCCATTGAGATCACAATTTCGTGCACCATATATTCTATTCTTATGTCATTATTTAGGGCCAGTTTGGCTAAACTTCTTAAATAAGTTCTTTTGAAAAAAGGAGCTTAAAATACAAAGACTTTTATTAATAACAACTTTTAATAAGTTATTTTGTGTTTGGAAAGTTATTATAGAAATCATTTTTTTAAAGTTGTGCATTAAATAGGAGTGATAAAATTTGAAAATAGGAGAAGTCACATTTTTTAACTTCTTCAAAAGCTCTTAAATAACTTTTTGAAAAGTTAAAAGTTTATCTAAAAAATTGTACCAAACGCTATTAATGTAACTTTTTATAAGTCAAAAGTTAAAAAAGTAGCTTTTTGGTATTTTCCAAACAGACCCTTATTCTTCTTATCCACCTCATGCAATGATAATTGATGGTGTTTTTGTAGAAAAATGAATTTCCAACACACAAATCCAACCGGCAAGTATACCGGGTCGCATCAAGTAATAATAACTCACTTAGAGTGAGGTCGATCCCACAGGGATTGATGGATCAAGCAACTTTAGTGGGTGATTAGTTTAGTCAAGCTAACATTGAAGGGATATTGGATGAAATGTAGCCAACAGAATTGTAAATGACAGGAAATTTAAAGTTGCAGAAAGTAAAATTGCATAAAACTTAAAGTGCAAGAAAGTAAAATAGCTGAAACTTAAATTGCACAAAAAGTAAATTGCATTAAATGTAAAGGGGATTGGGTGCAGGAAATTTAAAATTCAACAAGAAAATGTAAAGAGCAATCAAGCAGAGAAGTAAAAGATGAAATAAGTGCAGTAGATTTAAACAGAAATGGAAAATTGCTTGAAGAAGCAACACAGAATGTAATTAAGCTCAATTGTGAAATTTAAAGAGACAAGATCTCAGGAAATCAATGAGACTAGAAAACAAGTCTAGATCTCAAAGATCTCAGGAAATCAAAGAGACTAGAAAAAAAGTCTAGATCTCAATTCCTTCCTTAATCAAAGTAGAAAATAATCAGCAGAAGAGAAGTAAATCAAGCAGCAAGTGAAATGTAAATCCAATTCTCAATTATGCAGAAGAACAAAGCAGAGATGTTGCAGATGGAGAATGAAAACATAATTCCTTCCAATCTCCACCCAAGATTCAAAACAGAAATGAAAACTCAAAGAGAGAGCTATCTACTACTTCTACTCCCTAATGGAGCAAGCCTCCTAATGGAGCCTCTATTAGAGCCAACCTCCCTCTGAAATGAGAATGATGCCCTTTATATAGGCTTCTTTTACAAAATGAAAATAAAATGAAATTGAAATTAAAAACAAATTCAAAAAAAATGAAATTCCTAATCTAGCTTCTTTGTGTGCCTTTGAGTCATGTTGAGTGGGCTTTTGCTTGCTTTGGATTTGAGGGAGAATGGGTCTTGGATGGCCTTGATTCAATTTGGTGAGGAATTGAATTTATATGAAATTGAATTTTTGGCCCATGATTATTTGCTCCCAGGAGGCTGCCCTGCCCTTGTGGAGGGCAGAGCAGGAAATGGTGCATGCGGCTTCATTGCGTGCGTGCTTGGTGTGTGTGATACATCAGGATGCTGCCCTGCCCTTGTGGAGGGCAGGGCAGAGTTGCCATGGTGCACCAAGTGCTGCCCGTGCGTGCTTGGTGCTGGCCGTGCCAAGTTGTGTGCGCGCCTAAGCTCCTTGCCTTTACTTCCTTGAAGGTCTTGTGTTCGAACCATGGTGTAAGCATTTGGGGGAGCAATTTTCCTTGATTTTTTATGAAGAGCACGACATTGCCCTACTCTCCAAGAGGGCAAAGCAGAAAAATGAGCGCTACTTGCTTTGGGGTGAGGCTCCAGCTTCGAACCTTGGTGGAAGCACATTGGTTTATTTTTGCTTATTTTTGGCCTTTAAAGATGCCTTTCGTTCCTACCACAATTGTACGCCAAATATGAATTGCTATATATCGTTGGAAAGCTCTGAATGTCAGCTTTCCAATGCAACTGAAAGCACATCAATTGGACGTCTGTATATCAAGTTATAGCCCTTTGAAGGAGGCATGGTCATGCTGTGAGCGCCCAGATTTTACCTTAGCGAAAATTCTTGCTTCCAACCTCACTTTGCATCACGATTCTGCCCTGCCCTTGCCAAGAGCAGGGCAGTGTGTGCTGATTGCCTATTCTCCTTTAATTTGGTCATGGGCCACGCTTTTAAAAGCGTGGCCTAAGGCTCCAAAGTGTGCTCCAACTTCAAAGTGTGTCCCAAAGCTCTTTTTTTTTCCTTTTTTTGTGCTTCTTTGCTTCTTTTTCTTCTTATTTCCTACAAGATTTATAAAATTAAAATATCAAGGAAATATGCCAATTAAGTACAAAAGCATTCAATATTTAAGCACAAATCATCAATTTCTTATATGAAAAAAACATAGAAAAATAGGTATATGATGACATGTCATCAATAATCCGTCTCAACCATGTTACATATACACTATACAGGTATATACAAAGTCTCATAGTTGACAAATTAATAACTGTTGCCCATTAGCATTATTGTGACTACAACATAACACGCTAAAATTTAAGATATTACATTGAACACACTAACATATTTATCCGCTGTGTACAAATCTAAAGACTTAAGAAGCTTTTAAATTTTATTTCAAATAAAAGTAGTTAAAGCACGATTCAACCTCCTTCTCGTGCACATTTTTCAACTTCATATAAAATACCAAAAGTGGATTTCAATTTATATAAAGAAATGATGGCTCTCTACTAGATTTTATTTAACTTCTTAGTAATTTCATTATAAGATTCTTGAAAGGTACTACTAACCTTAGTTTGTGGTATGAGAAAAGTAAAATTACTAAGATTATAGGGTATATAAATATAGAGTTTGCTAATAAAAGAGTAGAAAAAATACTAGTGGAAGTTTTTGTTTTCTATGAAAGTGTCTTATCATTTAAGAAAGTAGTAAATAAATCATTTTTTCTCTATCTGTTACTGAAGATGAGTAAATAAATAATTTTTGCTCTAATTATCTGGAGTTAACGGGATACGTGACATATAATCCTCTTATATTTAGGTAATTAGGGTTTCTGTGGCATATAAACTAGAATTGAACTTTACCCTCTAAATGGAATTAAGTGACTAAGGAATTGACAGTTGATGAAGGTTACAGAAGACTAAAAAGGTATAAGAAATTAGTGTTTAGTCACGTATAGTTTGCCATGAATTGAATCTTGCATGATTAAAATAGTTAGTAAGAAAAGTCAATCCGAAAAATAAATATCTCTGAAACCTTAACTATTTTCACCCATATATACTTCACAGCTTGTTTACTGCTTGATTTTCTGATTCTCTGAATTACTGTTTGATGAATTTGATTCTCAAAACACCATTTTCTGTTTGTCTAACTAAGTAAATTCACACAATCATTGTTGCTTAGTCCATCAATCCTCGTGGGATCGACCCTCATTCACTTGAGGTAATACTTGGTACGACTCGGTACACTTGTCGGTCAGTTTGTGGATTATAAATTCTGCACCACTTATATCTTTATCTTGTGCCTTAAGTTTGTAGCTTCGTTTGAATGTTTTGCGCTTTTTCTAATTCCGAATTTGAGCTTATATCTTCATCGGACTTCTAGAATTATTATTTCTTTCTATATATAATATGTATAAGCCTTAGAATTATCGTAACCTTTGATTAACCTTTGCTTTACAACATGAGGTAAGGTTTAGGGTAATTAGAGTGTTACAGCGCCCCCTTTCTTCTTGACGTTACCTTGGATAACGCCCTTAGCATGCTCATGGGCCACGCTTTCAAAAGAGTGGCCTAGGGTTCCAAAGTTTGTCTGATGAATCCATATTTGATGACAAATTTTAGATTGATTTGAGTGGATTTTGTCATACAAACCCACATTTATTCATCCAAATAGCATACTTTTGTGTTCTCTCCTTAAATTGTGCTTAATTATGAAAACATGCTATTTTGTGCTTAATTTAATCAATTTTATTCCACTTTTATTCCATTCGATGCCTTGATGTTTTGATGAGTGATTTCAGGTGTAATAGGTTGGAATGGCTTGATAAGTGTGGAAGAGAAGCATGCAATTGGGAGAAAACATGAAAAAAACAAAGGAGAAGTACAGAGCCAAGTTTGCGTGCACACAACATCCTGTGCGTACGCACAAGTGGAAGTCAGCAAGTGTGCGTACGCACACACCTGTGTGTATGCACAAGTCCCTGCGCATGACTTCATTAAAAAGTCACGTGGCTCACGATTTTGGAGGCTTCGAGGCCCATTTTTTACTGGTTTGAAGCATATAAGGAGGGCTAACAACACTAACTCATACCACACAATATACAACACACTTAGGCATAGTTTTAGGAAGTTTAGGGTAGTTTAGTTTAGGTTTTTCTCTCTCAATTTTCCTTAGGGTTTAATTAGGGTTTATATTGCAAAGTGCTATTTCCATTTTGATCTTGGATTTTTGCTTGCCTCCATTGTAAGTATTTTTTAATTGTTCCCTTTTATTGCTACACTTTTGATACTCTTTCTTATAGTTGAAGACATATTATTAATATATACATACTTTTGGCCTTTCGTTTACTTTGTTGTACATTTGTCTCACTTTTGATTATAGTATACTATGTTACATTTACTCTTTCTGTCGACAAACAATGTCCCATCTAACCTAGTGCTATCTCCTTTCATCATTTTTCTAGCCCCACCAAATTTGCATGACTTTCTTCTGAATGTCTTTTATTAGAGAATATGAAAGTTTAAAGCAACTCATCATATAAATTAGAATAGTAGTAGCCACTGGCTTAATGAGAACCTCTCTTTTGCTCACTAATAATAAATTCCTTTTCCAAATCTGCAGTTTCTTCACAATATTATCCCGAATGTAGTTAAAAGATACATTCTTAGATCTCTGAATCACAGATGATAGCCCTAAGTATTTATTCTGCCTACCCACATGAGGAACTTGTAGGATGTGAGCTAGATAATTCTGGGTCTGTTCTACGGTGTTCTGACTGAAAAATACTACTGATTTGGACAAATTAATAACTTGACTACTAGGTTCACCATAGGTATGTAAGAAATGCATAAGGTGTTGGCATGTTGTATCTGTTGCTTTACAGAACATAATAGAATCATCTGCAAAAAATAATTGGCTAAGAGAAGGGCAGCTACTGTTAAGCCTTAGGCCTAAAATCGCTTGTCTTTGTTCTCCTTTGTGGAGCAGATGGGATAGTCCCTCTGCACAAATTATAAAAAGACAGGGAGAGTGAGGACCACCTTATCATAATTCCCTACATGGTTTAAAGAAACCATGAGGTTGTCCTTCCTCATTAAAAGAATATGATACAATAGTCACACATTCTTTCATCCAATCAACCTATTTTTTACAGAAACCCAGTTGTTCCATAACCTCCCACCAAAACTCCATTCTACCCTATCATACGCCTTGCTTATATCAAGCTTGAGGGCTAAATCATAATCACCAAATCTTTTATTCTTTAGGAAATGCATGTATTCATGGGCAATGAGGATGTTATCACTAATTAACCTTTCCTTAATAAATACACTCTGATTATCACTAATTACCCTATTCATAACATTTTGCATGCGATGTACTAGGACTTTAGAGATTACCTTATAGAAGACACTACTAAGGCTTATTGGCCTTATCTGAGTCATCATCTCCGCCATATGAATTTTTGGAATGAGACAAATTTGAGTATGATTTATGGCTCTCAGAATCTTACCACCCATAAAAATCCTACCAACCACTTCCACTACCTTTTTTTTGATAGTTTTCCAATAAAATTAAAAGAATTTTGCCGTGAATCCATTATTTCTAGGGCTGAGAAAGGATTAATAGAAAAAACAATAGCCTTGATTTCACTTTCTGTTACTCATCTTGTGAGCATCCGATCAGTTCTATCATCCACCTTCCTTTGAATAGAGCGAATATATTCCTTCGCTTACCGAGGGTTATAGGATGAAAAAAGCTCCTGAAAGTAGTCTTGAGAAAAACTGTCTGGATCCGTTCTGAATGAACCAAAACTGTCTTATAGTCTGTGGATCTTATGTTTTCGATTTCTATGCTAAAATTTAGAATGGAAAATTTTAGTATTCTGATCTCCCCACTTCAGCCACTGAATTCTTGTTTTTTCTTTCTAGTACCTCTCTTCCATCTTAGATGCATCCACCAAATCCTCCTTTAGAGTATGAATTAATTCTCTATATGCATTGTTGCCTTTAGCTTTCTCTATCACCGGCTTCACTTTAAGATCAACAACAGTTTTTTGTGAGTTATTGGGGCTGGTCTTTTTCCAATCAACAAGATAGTGCCTTGATGAGCGGATAATTTGTACGCTTTTTGGCATTGTTTTTAGTATGTTTTTAGTATGTTTTAGTTAGTTTTTAGTATATTTCTACTAATTTTTAGTTAAAATTCACTTTTCTGGACTTTACTATGAGTTTGTGTGTTTTTCTGTGATTTCAGGTATTTTCTGGCTGAAATTGAGGGACTTGAGCAAAAATCTGATTCAGAGGCTGAAAAGAACTGCAGATGTTGTTGGATTCTGACCTCCCTGCACTCAAAGTGGATTTTCTGGAGCTACAGAAGCCCAATTGGCGCGCTCTAAATGGCGTTGGAAATTAGACATTCTGGGCTTTCCATCAATGTATAATAGTCCATACTTTGCTCAAGATTTGATGGCCCAAACTGGTGTTTCAAATCAGCTCAAAACTGCCCGGTGTTAAACGCCGGAACTGGCACAAGAATGGGAGTTAAACGCCCAAACTGGCATAAAAGCTGGCGTTTAACTCCAAGAGAAGTCTCTACACGAAAATGCTTCAATGCTCAGCCCAAGCACACACCAAGTGGGCCCGGAAGTGGATTTTTATGTCATTTACTCATTTCAGTAAACCCTAGGCTACTAGTTCTCTACATATAGGACCTTTTACTATTGTATTTTTCAACTTGGTTCTTCTGATTCCCTCTTTGGGGCCGAAACCAATGATCACTACTATCACTTATGTATTTTCAACGGTGGAGTTTCTACACACCATAGACTAAGGTGTCGAGCTCTGCTGTACCTCGAGTATTAATGCAATTACTATTGTTCTTCTATTCAATTCAGCTTGTTCTTATTCCAATATACTCATTCGCACTCAAGAACTTGATGAATGTGATGATTATGTGACGCTCATCATCATTCTCACTTATGAACGCATGCCTGACAACCACTCCCGTTCTACAAGCAAACAAGGCTTGAATGTTTATCTCTTGGATTCCTTAATCGGAATCTTCGTGGTATAAGCTAGAATTGATGGCGGCATTCAAGAGAATCCGAAAGGTCTAAACCTTGTCTGTGGTATTCTGAGTAGGATTCAATGACTGAATGACTATGACGAGCTTCAAACTCCTGAAGGCTGGGTGTTAGTGACAGACGCAAAAGAATTAATGGATTCTATTCCAACCTGATTGAGAACCGACAGATGATTAGCCGTGCCATGACAGGGTGCGTTGAACATTTTCACTGAGAGGACGGGACTGTAGCCACTGACAACGGTGATGCCCAACATACAGCTTGCCATGGAAAGGAGTAAGAAGGATTGGATGAAGACAGTAGAGAACAAAGCATCTCCAAAACTCCAACATATTCCCCATTACTGCATTACAAGTAATTAATTCTCGCTCTTTTATTTTTCTAATAATTCCAACCGATAACTTTAATTGACATCCTGACTAAGAATAATAAAATGAACATAGCTTGCTTCAAACTAATAATTTCCGTGGGATCGACCCTTACTCGCGTAAGGTTTATTACTTGGACGACCTAGTGCACTTGCTGGTTAGTTGTGTGAAGTTGTGATAAAGAGTTGAGATTGCAATTGAGTGTACCATGTTAATGGCACCATTGATGATCACAATTTCGTGCACCAAGTTTTTGGCGCCGTTGCCGGGGATTGTTTCGAGTTTGGACAACTGACGGTTCATCTTGTTGCTTACATTAGGTATTTTTTTTCAGAATTCTTAAGAATGAATTCTAGTGTTTCAAGGTGATGTTCTTATCATCACCAAAGCTGATTGATTCTCATCAATTTAGCTCTTGAATGTAATGTCCTGTTGAAGCTTGGCTAGCCATGTCTAATCTTTTTAGACTAAAGCTTTAAACTAACATTGCATGATTCCTGGAAATTCTTATTACGAATTTTAATATCCTTATTTTCTTTTCCACTCAATTTTCGAAAAATCCAAAAAAAATTATAAAATCTTAAAATCAAAAATATTTTTATGTTTCTTGCTTGAGTCTAGTGTCTAATTGTATGTTTCTTGTTGAGTCTAGTGTCTCATGTTAAGTTTGATGTCAATTGCATGTTTCTGTTCTTCTTGCATTCATTCATGTGTCTTAAGTGATCTTCAAGATGTTCTTGATGATTTCATTGCTCTGATCTTTAAATTCTCTTGACTTGAGTGTTTTGTGTTTTTCATGTGCATTCTCATTTTTTAGTGTCAATGGTATACAAACTGCTAAGTTTGGTGTCTTGCATGCATTGTTATTTGATTTTAATTGCATTTTGATTATTCCTCATTATAAAAAAAATCCAAAAAATTTTTAGTTTGTATCTTTTCAAGTCAATAATACAGAGAATTGAAGATTCAGAACATACAGCAGAGGAATTACACAGAAAAAGCTGGGCGTTCAAAACGCCCAGTGAGGAAGGCAAACTGGCGTTTAAACGCCAGCCAGGGTGCCTGGCTGGGCGTTTAACGCCCAAAAGGGTAGTGTTTTGGGCGTTAAATGTCAGAATGGATACCATTCTGGGCGTTTAACGCCAGGATGGCACAAAAGGGAAGATTCTGTTTTTAATTCAAATTTTTTTTCAAGTTTTCAAAATTTTTAAAATCAAATCTTTTTAAATTGTTTTTCAAATCATATTTTCTCAATCACATCTTTTTAAAACCATAACTTTTCAATCATATCTTCTTAATCAAATCTTTTTCAAAATAGTTTTCAAATCATATATTTTTAATTTCCAATTTCAAAATCTTTTTCAAAAATCACTTGATTTCTTTTCCAATCTTGGTTTTCGAAAATCAATTAGTATTTTTCAAAATGTTTTTTTTAATCTTTTACTTAATTTTCGAAAATTTCTTCCCCTCTTCTCACATCCTTCTATTTGTGGACTAACACTATTCCTCAATGAACAATTCGAACTCCATCTCCCTTGATAAGTTCGAATTCATCTACTTCTTCCTTCTATTTTTCTTTTCCTCTGACACCTCAAGGAATCTCTATACTGTGACATAGAGGATTCCATATTTTCTTATTCTCTTCTCTTTCATATGAGCAGGAGCAAAGACAAAAGCATTCTTGTTGAGGCTGACCCTGAACCTGAAAGGACCTTAAAGCGAAAGCTAAGAGAAGCTAAGGCACAACTCTCTGTAGAGGACCTAACAGAAATCTTCAAAGAAGAAGAACCCATGGCAGCCGAAAACAACAACAATGCCAACAATGCAAGGAAGGTGCTGGGTGACTTTACTGCACCTACTCCCGACTTCTATGGGAGAAGCATCTCTATCCCTGCCATTGGAGCAAACAACTTTGAGCTTAAGCCTCAATTAGTTTCTCTAATGCA
>NC_029781.3:60729827-60732893 GCF_000817695.3 Arachis duranensis
TCAGAAGAAAGGAGTTCTTGAGATTGATACTCTGAATGCCATATTGGCTCAGAACAAAATATTGACTCAGCAAGTCAATTTGATTTCTCAAAGTTTATCTGGAATGCAAGCTGCACCAGGCAGTACTAAGGATGCTTCATCTGAAGAAGAAGCTTATGATCCTGAGAACCCTTCAATGGAAGAGGTGAATTACATGGTAGAACCCTATGGAAACACCTATAATTCTTCATAGAGAAATCATTCAAATTTCTCATGGAAGGATCAACAGAGACCTTAACAAGGTTTCAACAATAATAATGGTGGAAGAAACAGGTTTAGCAATGGCAAGCCTTTTCCATCATCTTCTCAGCAACAGACAGAGAATTTTAAGCAGAACAACTCTGACTTAGCAACCATGGTCTCTGATCTAATCAAAACCACTCAAAGTTTCATGACTGAAACAAGGTCCTCCATTAGGAACTTGGAGGCACAAGTGGGTCAACTGAGCAAGAAAATTACTGAACTCCCTCCTAGTACTCTTCCAAGCAATACAAAAGAGAATCCAAAAGGAGAATGTAAGGCCATCAACATGGCCGAACTAGGAGAGGAGCAAGAGGCAGTGAACGCCACTGAGGAAGACCTCAATGGACGTCCACTGGCCTCCAATGAGTTCCCCAATAAGGAACCATGGGAATCTGAGGCTCACACTGAGACCATAGGGATTCCAATGGATTTACTTCTGCCATTCATGAGCTCTGATGAGTATTCTTCCTCTGAAGAGGATGAGTATGTCACTGAAGAGTAAGTTGCTAAGTACCTTGGAGCAATCATGAAGTTAAATGACAAGTTATTTGGTAATGAGACTTGGGAGAACGAACCTCCTTTGCTCACCAAAGAATTGGATGACTTGTCTAGGCAGAAATTACCTCAAAAGAGACAGATCCTAGGAAGTTCTCAATACCTTGCGCCATAGGCACCATGACCTTCAAGAAGGCCTTGTGTGACCTAGGGTCAAGCATAAACCTCATGCCTCTCTCTGTAATGGAGAAGCTAGGGATCTTTGAGGTACAAGCTGCAAGAATCTCACTAGAGATGGCAGACAATTCAAGAAAATAAGCTTATGGGCTTGTAGAGGATGTTTTGGTAAAGATTGAATACCATTACATCCCTGCTGATTTCATAGTCCTAGAGACTGGAAAGTGCATGGATGAATCCATCATCCTTGGCAGACCCTTCCTAGCCACAGCAAAGGCTGTGATTGATGTGGACAGAGGAGAACTGATCATTCAAGTGAATGAAGAATCCCTTGTGTTTAAGGCTCAAGGATATCCCTCTGTCACCATGGAGAGGAAGCATGAAGAGCTTCTCTCAAAACAGAGTCAAACAGAGCCCCCACAGTCAAACTCTAAGTTTGGTGTTGGGAGGTTCCAACATTGCTCTGAGTATCTTTGAGGCTCCATGAGAGCCCACTGTCAAGCTACTGACATTAAAGAAGCGCTTGTTGGGAGGCAACCCAATGTTATATTTTATCTATTTTCCGTTGTTATTTTATGTTTTTTGTAGGTTGATGATCATGAGAAGTCACAAAATCAGTTGAAAAAGCAAAAACATAATGAAAAACAGAAAGAAAAATAGCACACCCTGGAGGAAGACCTTGCTGGCGTTTAAACGCCAGTAAGGGTAGCAAATGGGCATTTAACGCCAGAAAGGGGCACCAGACTGGCGTTAAACGCCAGGAAAGGGCAAGAAGTTGGCGTTAAACGCCAGAAATGGACAACAGCCCGGCGTTTAATGCCAGAATTGGCACAGAGAGCATTTTTGCTCGCCACTTGGTGCAGGGATGACTTTTCCTTGACACCTCAGGATCTGTGGACCCCACAGGATCCCCACCTACCCCACCACCCTCTCTCTTCTTCTTCACCCATTCACCAATCACCTCAACACCTCTTCCCCAAAAACCCCTCACCTATCAAATCCCATCTTTCTCTTCACCACTCACATCCATCCTTCATAAAACCTCACCTACTTCACCATTCAAATTCAAACCACTTTCCCTCCCAAACCCACCCTCCCATAACCGAACCCTACCCCTCTCTCCACCCCTATATAAACCCATCTTCACTCCTTCATTTTCACACAACCTAAACACTACTTCTCCCCCTTTGGCCGAACCACAAAGCCATCTTCATCTCCTCTATTTCTTCTTCTTCTACTCTCTTCTTTCTTCTTTTGCTCGAGGACGAGCAAACCTTTTAAATCTCCGTGGGATCGACCCTTGCTCACGCAAGGTATTACTTGGACGACCCAGTGCACTTGCTGGTTAGTTGTGCGGAGTTGCAAAAGTGCGATTGCAATTTCGTGCACCAAGAAACCTCTAGAAAGAGGAAAGGGAAGGCAACTGCTTCCACCTCTGAGTCATGGGATATGGAGAGATTCATCTCAAAGGTCCATCAAGACTACTTCTATGAACTTGTGGCCAATAAGAAGGTGATCCATGAGGTCCCTTTTAGGCTCAAAAAGGGCGAATATCCGGAGATCCGACAAGAGATCCGAAGAAGAGGTTGGGAAGTTCTTGCCAACCCCATTCAACAAGTCGGAATCTTAATGGTTCAAGAGTTCTATGCCAATGCATGGACAAGAGATCCCACTCAGCATGAAATCCCTGAGATGCCTCAAGGGATGCACCTTCCTCCACAAAACTATTGGGAGCAAATCAACACCTCCCTAGGAGAATTAAGTTCCAACATGGGACAACTAAGGGTGGAGCACCAAGAACATTCCATCCTCCTCCATGAAATCAGAGAAGATCAAAGAATCATGAGAGAGGAGCAACAAAGACAAGGAAGAGACATTGAGGAGCTCAAGCACTCCTTAAGATCTTCAAGAGGAAGAATAAGCCACCATCACTAAGGTGGACCCGTTCTTTAATTTCCTTGTTCTCTATTTTCTTGTTTTTTGAATTTTATGCTTATGTTTGTCCATGTTTGTGTATTGTGATCATTAGTGTCTTAGTGTCTATGCCTTAAAGTTATGAATGTCCTATGAATCCATCACCTTTCTTGAATGAAAAATATTAATTATTTTGAT
>NC_029781.3:60732906-60733418 GCF_000817695.3 Arachis duranensis
TTAATTGAAAAAGAGAAGAATTGCATGAATTTTAAATTTTATAACAGATTTATTATTTTGATGTGGTGGCAATACTTTTGATTTCTGAATGTATGCTTGAACAGTGCATATGTCTTTTGAATTTATTGTTCATGAATGTTAAAATTGTTGGCTCTTGAAAGAATGATGAAAAAGGAGACATGTTACTGAGGATCTGAAAAATCATAAAAATGATTCTTGAAGCAAGAAAAAGCAGTGAATACAAAAAAAAAGAAGCAAAAAAAAGGAGAAAGAGAAAAAGAAAGAAAAAGAAAGAAATAAAGTTATGATCCAAGGAAAAAAGAGTGTGCTTAAGAACCCTGGACACCTCTAATTGGGGACTCTAGCAAAGCTGAGTCACAATCTGAAAAGGTTCACCCAATTATGTGTCTGTGGCATGTATGTATCCGGTGGTAATACTGGAAGACAAAGTGCTTTAGGCCACGGCCAAGACTCATAAAGTAGCTGTGTTCAAGAATCATCATACTTAACTA
>NC_029781.3:60733950-60741641 GCF_000817695.3 Arachis duranensis
TTGTTAGATTCTGACCTCCCTGCACTCGAAGTGGATTTTCTGGAGCTACAGAAGCCCAATTGGCGCGCTCTTAACGGCGTTGGAAAGTAGACATTCTGGGCTTTCCAGAAATGCATAATAGTCTATACTTTGCCCGAGATTTGATGGCCCAAACCGGCGTTCCAAATCAGCTCAAAACTGCCCGGCGTTAAACGCCGGAACTGGCACAAGAATGGGAGTTAAACGCCCAAACTGGCATAAAAGCTGGCGTTTAACTCCAAGAGAAGTCTCTACACGAAAATGCTTCAATGCTCAGCCTAAGCACACACCAAGTGGGCCCCGAAGTGGATTTTTATGTCATTTACTCATTTCTGTAAACCCTAGGCTACTAGTTCTCTACATATAGGACCTTTTACTATTGTATTTTTCATCTTGGTTCTTCTGGTTCCCTCTCTGGGGCCGAAACCAATGATCACTACTATCACTTATGTATTTTCAATGGTGGAGTTTCTACACACCATAGACTAAGGTGTGGAGCTCTGCTGTACCTCGAGTATTAATGCAATTACTATTGTTCTTCTATTCAATTCAGCTTGTTCTTATTCCAAGATATTCATTCGCACTCAAGAACTTGATGAATGTGATGATTATGTGACGCTCATCATCATTCTCACTTATGAATGTGTGCCTGACAACCACTCCCGTTCTACAAGCAAACAAGGCTTGAATGTTTATCTCTTGGATTCCTTAATCGGAATCTTCGTGGTATAAGCTAGAATTGATGGCGGTATTCAAGAGAATCCGGAAGGTCTAAACCTTGTTTGTGGTATTCTGAGTAGGATTCAATGATTGAATGACTGTGATGAGCTTCAAACTCCTGAAGGCTGGGCGTTAGTGACAGATGCAACAGAATCAATGGATTCTATTCCAACCTGATTGAGAACCGACAGATGATTAGCCGTGCCGTGACAGGGTGCGTTGAACATTTTCACTGAGATGATGGGATTGTAGCTACTGACAACGGTGATGCCCAACATACAGCTTGCCATGGAAAGGAGTAAGAAAGATTGGATGAAGATAGTAGGAAAGCAGAGAGACGGAAGGGACAAAGCATCTCCATTCGCTTATCTGAAATTCTCACCAATGAATTACATAAGTATCTCTATATTCATATATCATTCATAACCATTTGAATCTGCCTGACTAAGATTTACAAGATGACCATAGCTTGCTTCATACCAACAATCTCCATGGGATCGACCCTTACTCGCGTAAGGTTTATTACTTGGACGACCCAGTGCACTTGCTGGTTAGTTATGCGAAGTTGTGATAAAGAGTTGAGATTGCAATTGAGCGTACCATGTTGATGGCGCCATTGATGATCACAATTTTGTGCACCATGCCTGCAATGTTTCAATTTGCTAAATAGTTTGTACATTGGAGAACTTAAAACACCATATCTCCATGCCTCTTTCATAATATTCAACACCTCTTCCTTCCTACAACATCGCTCTTGAAAGTGGAATCTCCTTTTAGTCTTCCTTCCTTCCATGTCCGAATTAAAAAGAATAGGGTAGCGGTCTGAACCCATATCTTTTATATGCACAATAGACGCACTTGGATAATCGTCTTTGAGTTGTTGTGAAACCAGACATCTGTCCAATCTTTTCTGATTAAAATTTCCCCCATACTATTTGTTATACCAAGTGAATTTCATTTCCGAGTAGCCTATATCCACCAAATGAGTGGCATTGATGAATTCATTAAAGGCTACTATTGACATTGTAGACTTTATTCTCTCTCCTTCTTTTTCGTGATAAGCTGCTATTGCATTAAAATCACCAATTACTACATAACAACTGGTGTCTTGGTTTAACAGTTCAAGGACTTTATCAAATTGCGTCAACCTCTGATTTTCCTCACTATGTAAATGCACTACTACCACTTCTAACTCCCTTTGCATCTGCTGATCTCTCCATTTAAAATGAATAAAACACTCTTCTTCATTCTGAATCTGAATATCTATATTATCTCTCTACATCAATGTCAAACCACCAGCTAGACCATTAAGATCAACACAATAAAATTTGGGGAAACCTGCCTTACCACCTTGAGCCCACACCATCGAGGTAATATTTTTAGTTTCACATAAAAACATTACTTTAGGGAATGGAATTTTCTAATTCCTTGCATGTTGTGAATTGTCAAGGAATTTTTCAGACCCTGAAAGTTTCACATCACCATCTTCATGGATCTTTGGGTACAATTTTTGGGTTGGCACCCTCCCCCTTCTTAGCAGGTTCTAATTGCATTTGACACTGTTTCTTCTGCATTAAATCACCACCTTCCACCATTGCAGTTCTTTTCACCCCGGCAACTTGATTACCTCATCTTCTAGCTAAATTTTTTAGCTTCATCTTCATATTACTACACTGCTGTGATTTGCTGCCTCATCCTCAATCGAAAAAGGTCCAAACTCAAATTTTTCAATTTGTTTGAGAACAACAAAACCTAAAACTTCTTCGTTGTCTTGGCTAGAAGTTTTATTTTCTAATATCTTCAATTGAGTCTTTTCTACCCCTTGCTTTGACTCCCCCTTTCCTCCAAAGCCTCCAGTCTTGTAACTTATGAATCATCAACTGATCGGTGTCAATTTTTTGGTAATCCTCATCCCTGCGCCTTCTCTAAGTTTTCTGTTTGGAACTATATTTTTTGTTTGGCTGTTCTCTCTTCTGTCTACTAATTCTGCCCGCAACCAATCACCCCAGCCCTCCTCTGTAACCTCCTAGTGGACGAAATTGTGATCATCAATAATGGCTCCAAAGACTTGGTGCTCTTAAACATGAATCACACTTTGTCACAACTCCGCACAACTAACCAGCAAGTGTACTGGGTTGTCCAAGTAATACCTTACGTGAGTAAGGGTCGATCCCACAGAGATTGTTGGTATGAAGCAAGCTATGGTCAACTTGTAAATCTCAGTCAGGCAGATTCAAATTGATAGTGGTTTTTGGAAAATATAAAGAGATACTTAATTAAATAATAAAGGGTAGAAATACTTATGTAAATTTATTAGTGGGAATTTCAGATAAGTGTCTGGAGATGCTTGTCCCTGTTGGATCTCTGCTTTCCTACTGCCTTCCTTCAATCTTTATCACTCCTTTCTATGGTAAGCTGTATGTAGGGCATCACCGTTGTCAATGGCTACATCCCATCCTCTTAGTGAAAATGGTCCAAATGCTCTGTCACAGCATGGCTAATCATCTGTCGGTTCTCAATCAGGTTGGAATAGAATCCAGTGATTCTTTTGCGTCTGTCACTAACGCCCAGCCTTCAGGAGTTTGAAGCTCGTCATAGTCATTCAATCCCAGAATCCTACTCGAAATACCACAGACAATGTTAGACTTTTCGGATTCCCATGATTGCCGCCATCAATTCTAGCTTATACCACGAAGATTATGATCAAGGAATCCAAGAGATATGCGCCTGGTCTAAGGTAGAACGGAAGTGGTTGTCAGTCATGCGCGTTCATAGGTGAGAATGATTATGAGTGTCACGGATCATCACATTCATCAAGTTGAAGTGCAACGAATATCTTAGAACAGGAATAAATCGAATTGGATAGAAAATAGTAGTAATTGCATTAAAACTTGAGGTACAGCAGAGCTCCACACCCTTAATCTATGATGTGTAGAAACTCCACCATTGAAAATACATAAGTGATGAAGGTCCAGGCATGGCCGAATGGCCAGCCCCCAAAACATGATCACAGGATCAAAAATACAATCCAAGATCTCTAATAGACTAGTAAAAAGTTCTATTTATACTAAACTAGCTACTAGGATTTACAGAGGTAAGTAATTGATGCATAAATTCACTTCTGGGACCCACTTGGTATGTGTTTGGATTGAGCTTGATCTATCCACGAGCTGAGGCTTCTCTTGGAGTTGAACGCCAAGTTGTAACTTGTTTTGGGTGTTCAACTCTAGTTCGTGACGTGTTTCTGGCGTTTGACTCCAGAATGCAGCATGGAACTGGCGTTGAGTGCCAGTTTATGTCGTCAAATCTCGAATAAAGTATGGACTATTATATATTTCTGGAAGGCTCTGGATGTCTACTTTCCAACGTTGTTAAGAGCGCGCCATTTGGAGTTCTGTAGCTCCAGAAAATCTATTTTGAGTGTAGGGAGGTCAGATTCCAACAGCATGAGCAGTCCTTTGTCAGCCTTCTTTCAGAGTTTTGCTCAGGTCCCTCAATTTCAGCCAGAAAATTTCTGAAATCACAAAAAAACACACAAACTCATAGTAAAGTCCAGAAATGTGAATTTAGCATAAAAACTAATGAAAACATCCCTAAAATTAACTAGATCATACTAAAAACTACCTAAAAAAATGCCAAAAAGCGTATAAACTATCCGCTCATCACAACACCAAACTTAAATTGTTGCTTATCCCCAAGCAACTGAAAATAAATTAGGATAAAAAGAAGAGAATATACTATAAATCCAAAAATATCAATGAATATTAATTCTAATTAGATGAGCGGGACTTGTAGCTTTTTGCTTCTGAACAGTTTTGGCATCTCACTTTCTCCTTTGAAGTTTAGAATGATTGGCATCTATGGGAACTTAGAATTTCGGATAGTATTATTGATTCTCCTAGTTAAGTATGTTGATTCTTGAATACAGCTACTTTTATGAGTCTTGGTCGTGGCCCTAAGCACTTTGTTTTCCAGTATTACCACTGGATACATAAATGCCACAGACACATGACTGGGTGAACCTTTTCAGATTGTGACTCAGCTTTGCTAGAGTCCCCAGTTAGAGGTGTCCAAAGCTCTTAAGCATACTCTTTTTGCTTTGGATCACGACTTTAACCACTCAGTCTCAAGCTTTTCACTTGGACCTGCATGCTACAAGCACATGGTTAGGGACAACTTGATTTAGCCGCTTAGGCCTGGATTTCATTTCCTTGGGCCCTCCTATCCATTGATGCTCAAAGCCTTGGATCCTTTTTACCCTTGCCTTTTGGTTTTAAGGGCTATTGGCTTTTTTTGCTTGCTTTTTTGTTTTCTTTCTATTTATTTTTTGCCACTTTTTTTTTTCTATTCACTGCTTTTTCTTGCTTCAAGAATCAATTTTATGATTTTTCAGATTGTCAATAACATTTCTCCTTGTTCATCATTCTTTCAAGAGCCAACAATTTTAACATTCATAAACAACAAGATAAAAAATATGCACTATTCAAGCATTCATTCAGAAAACAAAAAGTTTTGTCACCACATCAATAAAATTAAACTAAATTCAAGGATAAATTTGAAATTCATGTACTTCTTGTTCTTTTGAATTAGAAACATTTTTCATTTAAGAGAGGTGAAGGATTAATGGAATTATTCATTGCTTTAAGACATAGTTACTAACTACTAATGATCATGAAGTAGAGACACAAAACATAGATAAACATATAACATAAAAACCGAAAAGCAGAGAAAATAAGAACAAGGAATGAATCCACCTTAGTGAGGGTGGCGCCTTCTTGAAGGACCAATGGTGCTCTTTGAGCTCCTCTATGTTTCTTCCTTGCTTCTGTTGCATGATCCCTAGTGATTTTGGTGCTCCTATCCTTAGTTTCTCCCAATAATTGTGTGGAGGAAAATTTATCCCCTGAGGTATCTCAGGGATCTCTTGATTTGCAGTCAAATATTCTACCACTGAGCTATAGACCCTTTAGATGAATCTCTCCATCTCCTATGACTCGGAGGTGGAAGCTTTTGTCTTCTCTTTCCTCTTTCTAGAGGTTTCTCTGGCCTTAGGTGCCATCAATGGTTATGGAAAAATAAAAAGCTATGCTTTTACCACACCAAACTTAAAATGTTGCTCGCCCTCGAGCAAAAGAAGAAAGAATGGAAGAAGATATGGAGGAGAAGGAGAGATGTGTATGTATCGGCCATATGGGTGGGTTTTGGTGGGAAAGATTTTTGAATTTTGAAGGTAGGTGGGGTATATGGGGAAGAGTGGATGGATGTGAGTGGTGAAGGGGGTAATTGGGAAGAGAGATTGAGGTAATTGGTGAAGGGTTTTTGGGAAAGTGTGTTATAGGATTAATTAAGAGGTAAGGTGGGAATATGTTAGGTGGGGATCCTGTGGGGTCCACAGATCCTGAGATGATCTTGTGGGGTCCACAAATCCTGAGTTGTCAAGGATTTATATCCCTGCACCAATTAGGCATGTAAAATGCCTTAGCATACCATTCTGGCTTTTAAACACCGAAGTGATGCACGTTCTGGGCGTTCAACGCCCATGTGTAGCATGTTTCTGGCGTTGAACACCAGTTCCATGCTTATTACTGGCGTTCAGCTCCAGCTTTCCTCAGGGCATATTCCTAGCGTTCAAACACCAGGATGTTGCTTGTTTCTGGCGTTCAGCGCCAGATCCATGCTCTGTTCTGGCATTGAATGCTAGCCAGATGCTCCTTACTGGCGTTTAAACGCCAGTAAGTCTTTCCTCCAGGGTGTGATTTTTCTTCTGCTATTTTTGATTCTGTTTATAATTTTCATATTTTTTTGTGACTCCACATGATCATGAACCTAATAAAACATAAATGAACAATAAAAATAAAATAAAATTAGATAAATAAAAATTGGGTTGCCTCCCAACAAGCGCTCTTTTAGTGTCACTAGCTTGACAGTGGGCTCTCTTGGAGCCACAAAGGTGATCAGGTCAATGTTGTGGACTCCCAACACCAAACTTAGAGTTTGAATATGGGGGTTCAACACCAAACTTAGAGTTTGGTTGTGGCCTCCCAACACCAAACTTAGAGTTTGATTGTGGGGGCTCTGTTTGACTCTGTACTGAGAGAAGCTCTGCATGCTTACTCTCCCTTGTTACAGAAGGATAGCCGTGTGCCTTAAACACAAGGTAGTCACCATTCAATTGAAGGACTAATTCTCCTCTGTTAACATCTATCACAACTTCTGCTGTGGCTAGAAAAGGTATTTCAAGGATGATGCATTCATCTTCTTCCTTCCTAGTGTCTAAGATTATGAAATCAGCAGGGATGTAAAGGCCTTCAACCTTTACTAACACGTCCTCTACTAATCCATAAGCTTGTCTTACTGACTTGTCTGCCAATTGTAATGAGAAGAAGGCAGGCTGTACCTCAATGATCCCCAGTTTTTCCATTACAGAGAGTGGCATAAGGTTTATGCCTGACCCTATATCACACAGAGCCTTGTTAAAGGTCATGGTGCCTATGGTACAGGGTATTAAGAATTTACCAGGATCTTGTCTCTTTTGAGGTAAAATTTTCTGAACCCATGTATCTAGTTTACTAATGAGCAAGGGAGGTTCACCTTCCCAAGTCTCATTACCAAACAACTTGGCGTTCAGCTTCATGATGGCTCCTAGATATTGAGCAACTTGCTCTCAAGTCACATCTTCATCCTCTTCTGAGGAAGAATAGTCTTCAGAGCTCATGAATGGCAGAAGGAGATTTAATGGAATCTCTATGGTCTCTATATGAGCCTTAGATTCCCTTCGGTCCTCAATAGGGAACTCCTTCTTATTTGAGAGACGTCCCAGGAGGTCTTCCTCACTAGGATTTTCGTCCTTCTCCTCCCTTGTGCATTCGGCCATATTGATTACATCAATGGCCTTGCACTCTCCTTTTGGATTCTCTTCTGTATTGCTTGGGAGAATACTGGGAGGAGTTTCA
>NC_029781.3:60741984-60760163 GCF_000817695.3 Arachis duranensis
TAGAATGGTCTAATGACATTTTGGAAAACTCAGATAGACCATAATAGAATATATCTAATATGGTCCATTCTGAAAACATGTCAGAAGGACACTTTTTGGTCATCTGCTTGTATCTTTCCCAAGCTTCATAGAGGGATTCACCATCTTTTTGCTTGAAGGTCTGAACATCCACCCTAAGCTTGCTTAGCTTTTGAGGAGGAAAGAATTTATCCAAGAAGGCCGTGACCAGCTTATCCCAGGAGTCCAGGCTATCTTTAGGTTGTGAGTCCAACCATGTTCTAGCTTTGTCTCTTACAGCAAAAGGGAAAAGCATGAGCCTGTAGACTTCAGGATCTACTCCATTCATCTTAACAGTCTCACAAATCTGCAAGAACTCAGTTAAAAACTGGTAAGGATCTTCAGATGGAAGTCCATGAAACTTGCAGTTCTGTTGCATTAGAGCAACTAATTGAGGTTTCAGCTCAAAATTGTTTGCTCCAATGCCAGGAATTGAGATGCTTCTTCCATCAAACTTGGACGTGGGTTTAGTAAAATCACCAAGCATCCTCCTTGCATTATTATTGTTGGGTTCGACTGCCATCTCCTTCTCTTGTTCTAAAGTTTCAGAAAGGTTGCCTCTAGATTGTTGTAATTTAGCTTCTCTTAGTTTTCTCTTCAGAGTCCTTTCAGGTTCTGGATCAGCTTCAACAAGAATGCCTTTTTCCTTGTTCCTGCTCATATGAAAGAGAAGAGAAAAAGAAAAGAAGAGAAGAGGAATCCTCTATGTCACAGTAAAGAGGTTCCTTATTGTTAGTAGAAGAAAAAAGGGAATAAGAGTGGAGAATCTAATCACAAGGGTGAGGATAGAGGCAGTGATTGGAGATGAAGATAGGTGAAGAGAAGTGTTAGTAAATAAATAAATAAATAGAAGAAGAGAAGAGAGGGAGAATTCGAAAATAATTTTGAAAAAGTAGTTAATGATTTTCAAAAATTAAAGATAAGATATAATTAAAATTAAAATTTAAAAGAATCAAAAAGAATTTTTGAAAAAGAGATGAGATATTTTCGAAAATTAAAGAGGGAAAAGTAGTTAGGTGGTTTTAAAAAAGATAAGAAACGAACAAAAAGTCAAATAGTTAGTTGAAAAAGATATTAAAATCAAATTTGAAAAGATAAGAAGATAAGAAGTTAGATAGGATATTTTGAAGTCAAATTTTTGAAAAAGATAAAATTTTGTAAAAGATATGATAAAAAGATAAGATAAAAAGATATGATAAAAAGATAGGATTGAAAAAGATTTAATTTTTAAAATTAAAATTAATTACTTAACTAACAAGAAACTAAAAGATATGGTTCTAGAATTTAAAGATTGAACCTTTCTTAACAAGAAAGTAACAAACTTCAAATTTTTGAATCAATCATATTAATTGTTAGCATAATTTCGAAAATCAAGATAAAATTAAGAAAAATATTTAAAAAGATTTTTGAAAAATAAAAAAATAAAAAAATAATTTTTGAAAAAGATTTTGAAAAGATAAGATTTTTAAAATTGAAAATTTGACTTGACTCATCAGAAACAACTAATTTTAAAAATTTTTGACTAAGTCAACTCAAATTTTCAAAAATTAGGAGAGAATTAAGGAAAAGATATTTTTTTTATTTTTGAATTTTTAATGATGAGAGAGAAAAACAACAAAAATGACTCACAACATGAAAATTATGAATTAAAACTCATGATGCATGCAAAGAACACTATGAATGTCAAGATGAACACCAAGAACACTTTGAAGATCATGATGAACATCAAGAACATATTTTTGAAAAATTTTTGATGCAAAGAAAACATGCAAGACACCAAACTTAGAAATCTTTAATGTTTAGACACCATGAATGCAAAAATGCACATGAAAAATAACAAAAGACACAAAACAAGAAAATTTAAAGATCAAACAAGAAGACTTTACCAAGAACAACTTGAAGATCATGAAGAACACTATGAATGCATAAATTTTTCGAAAAATGCAAGAAAATTTTTAAAGCATGCAATTGACACCAAACTTAAAAATTGACTCAAGACTCAAACAAGAAACAAAAAGTATTTTTGGTTTTTATGATTTTATGATTTTTTTGTTTTTTTATTATTTTTTTAGAAAATTATATTTCTGAAAAACGAAAATAAAGAAAAAAATTTTTGAAAGATTTTTGAAAACTTTTTTTGAAAGGAAAATAAAAAGAAAATTACCTAATCTGAGCAACAAGATAAACCGTCAGTTGTCCATACTCGAACAATCCCCGGCAACGGCGCCAAAAACTTAGTGGACAAAATTGTGATCATCAACAATGGCTCCAAAGACTTGGTGCTCTTAAACATGAATCACACTTTGTCACAACTCCGCACAACTAACCAGCAAGTGTACTGGGTCGTCCAAGTAATACCTTACATGAGTAAAGGTCGATCCCATAGAGATTGTTAGTATGAAGCAAGCTATGGTCACCTTGTAAATCTCAGTTAGGCGGATTCAAATTGATAGTGGTTTTCGGAAAATATAAAGAGGTACTTAATTAAATAATAAAGGATAGAAATACTTATGTAAATTAATTAGTGGGAATTTCAGATAAGTGTCTGGAGATGCTTGTCCCTGTTGGATCTCTACTTTCCTACTGCCTTCCTTCAATCTTTATCACTCTTTTCTATGGCAAGCTGTATGTAGGGCATCACCGATGTCAATGGCTACATCCCATCCTCTCAGTGAAAATGGTCCAAATGCTCTGTCACAGCACGGCTAATCATCTGTCGGTTCTCAATAAGGTTGGAATATAATCCAGTGATTCTTTTGCGTTTGTCACTAATGCCCAGCCTTCAGGAGGTTGAAGCTCGTCACAGTCATTCAATCCCAGAATCCTACTCAGAATACCACAGACAAGGTTAGACTTTCCGGATTCCCATGAATGCCGCCATCAATTCTAGCTTATACCACGAAGATTCTGATCAAGGAATCCAAGAGATATGCGCCCGGTCTAAGGTAGAACGGAAGTGGTTGTCAGTCACACACGTTCATATGTGAGAATGATGATGAGTGTCATGGATCATCACATTCATCAAGTTGAAGTGCCTAGTAAAAAGTTCTATTTATACTAAACTAGCTACTAGGGTTTACAGAGGTAAGTAATTGATGCCTAAATTCACTTTCGGGGCCCACTTGGTGTGTGTTTGGGCTGAGCTTAATCTATCCACGAGCTGAGGCTTCTCTTGGAGTTGAACGCCAAGTTGTAACGTGTTTTGGGCGTTCAACTCTGGTTCGTGACGTGTTTCTGGCGTTTGACTCCAGAATACAGCATGGAACTGGCGTTGAGTGCCAGTTTACGTCATCAAATCTCAAATAAAGTATGAACTATTATATATTGCTGGAAAGCTCTGGATGTCTACTTTCCAACGCTTTTAAGAGCGCGCCTTTTAGAGTTCTGTAGCTCCAGAAAATTCATTTCGAGTGTAGGGAGGTCAGATTCCAACAGCATGAGCAGTCCTTTGTCAGCCTTCTTTCAGAGTTTTGCTCAGGTCCCTCAATTTCAGCCAAAAAATTCTTGAAGTCACAGAAAAATACACAAAATCATAGTAAAGTCTAGAAATGTGAATTTAGCATAAAACTAATGAAAATATCCCTAAAAGTAACTAGATCATACTAAAAACTACCTAAAAATAATGCCAAAAAGCGTATAAACTATCCGCTCATCACCTCCCATTTCATCGAATCTTCTAGATGAGTATTGCAGCGCCTGACCTTATGACCAACCTACCCACAATAGTTGTGACATCCCCCAATTCTCTCATATCGGAGTTGCAGCTCCATCACTTTACCATTAGGCCCAGTAATCTTCAATACCCTTCTTAATTGTTTTGTAATATCTAGGAAGACCTGGAATTTGACAATTCTATTTTTCTTTCCACTCATCTGAAAAATATCAACATCTAAGACATCGCCAAACATACCTCCTAACTTCCTCCCTAGTTCTTTCGTTTTATAATGCTCCTACAATCCCCAAAATTGTATACACAACGGGACTAATGATTGGATTTTTGACGGTTTAGAATTCATAAATGAATTCTTGTTGCAAGTATAAATTCTAAACCAACAAGAATCCTTTCATACAAAAGATTGTTTGTCACAAGTAACAAACACCTAAATTTATAAACCGAAGTATTCAAACCTCGGGTCGTTCTCCCTAGGAATTACAATAAAGTGTCTAGTTATTGGTTAGAAATGTGTTTTGGGGATTTGGATAAGAAGAATGAAAGTAAATGGCAATGAAAATAAACTAACAACTATAAAAGACTCTTGGCAAGGTATGAAAATTAGAAGTCCTATCCTAGTTATCCTTCTCAATTGTGATGGGAATTGTTCATTGCTACCACTTAGTTAACCCTTACTAAATAAAGGAAAGTCAAGTGGATGAATTGACTTGAGCCATAAATCCTAGCCAACTCCCAAGGAAAGACTAGCTTTAGTGCACTCCAAACCAACTAGCAATCTCTCCAATTACCAATCAACAAAGGAATTAGATAACTCAAGTGTCACTAATTACTCTACCGAGGCCAAGAGGAACAAAATCTATACTATATCTAGAAGAGGCATTTCAACAAACACATAGAGTGCAATAGAAGTAAACATTATTTAAATGCAAGAATTAAAGGAATCTACAACTACAAAAACAAGAGATCAATAATAGAAAAGCAAAGAAGACACATTTATTATGAATTACCTCTTATTGGATTGGAAGAATGTAGAAGGAACAATACTAGATCTACAACAAAATATAAGAACAACATAAAGGAAATTACAATAAAAGAGTAGAAGAAGATGAATGTAACAACAAAGAATTGAAAGGTAGAAGTAGAAGAAGGCAAAGATTAAAACCTAGATCTAAGAACTAAACCTAATCCTAATCCTAATACTAGAGAGAAGAGAGAACTTCTTTCTCTAGAAGCTACCTCTAAACTAATCCTAATGAGTGTGAATGATTGGAATCCCCCCTTTGCTCTTCAATCCTTGGCTTTAAATAGCAGTTTAAGCGCCAAAGTTGGTTGAGATTGGGCCCCACAACCCTTCAGAATTCGTTGGCCATGTTTTCATTAAAAAATCATAAACCAGCACCGACGCATACGCGCACAGCACGCGTACCCGTCCAGAGGGTGATTCGCAGGTGTGCGCAAGCGCCAGGTGCGCGTGCGCGTCCATGGGCAAGTTCAACTCCTTTGACTTTTCATGATTTCTCCACTTTGCATGCTTTCCTCTTCACTCCTTTGATCCATTCCTAGCACTTTTCAATCTGAAATCACTAACAAACATATCAAGGCATCTAGTGGAATCAAAGGGAGATTAAAGCCATCAAATTAAGGGTCTAAAAGCATGTTTTCACATCTAAGCACAAATAAGGAGACAATCACAAAACCATGCTATTTCATTGAATAAATGTGGGTAAAAGGTGATAAATTCTCATAAAATCAATACAAGATAAACCGTCAAAACGTGGTTTATCAGGGACATGTGAGAAAATTGCCTCTTCAATTGGTTCCTCCTCCTTCCGTTGTTTCAAATTGAGAATAAAGTTATTGAAGAACTAAGGAGCCCCATTTCAAAAAAGGCTCGATTAACCAATAATCTCCTAATTAAACTTTGTTTACACCTCTCCACTCCCTCTTTGATCACTTCTGTGTTGACAGAAATCACCTGTCCCTCCTCATCCAAACTTCTCTTTGGACCAGACCTAGTTTGTGTTGTATTGAATGCCATGGAATCGACCATGGTCGCACATTCAGATCGTTTGATCACGTTGACTATGAAAATACAGATTATGTAAGACTCAGAACTTTTGAAAAAGGACTATCATGAGCTAATTTTAAATTCAATATTTTTGTAGCTTTAATTTCAGAAATTTCTTTATTAACGATAATTAAAGCAAGTTTCAATTAATTGAAATTGAAATAAATTAAGATTATTATCCAATTTTACAATTATTGGATTATTTTCTATATTTAAATTATAAAGTCAGTAGTTATGAAATAATAAGAATTTTATATAATTTGGACTAAATAATTAACATTTTAAAATATTAATACTACTATTTTGGGAAAATAAAGAATTTAATTATATTATTTCTAATTATTGGGTTTGAACTTTTTATTGAAAAAAATTTGTGAAATTGATTAACAAATAGTATTTTTATACATTATTATTGTTGGATTAAAATTTATTTCTAATTACTATATTATCTCTATTTTTATTTGAAATTACAAAATTACCCTTGTACCTAATTTTACCCTAATCCTAAAACTCAACACACACAACCCTAACCCTGAAACCCTAACCCAGTTACCTGTTTCACACCAAAACTCAGCAGCAGCTGCTGCCCCTCTACTTTAGACACACACGCAGAGGCAAAAGGAAAAAGAAAGAAAGAAACAAATGAACAAGGGGAAGCAAAAAACAGAATCATGGAGAAGAAGAGAAGAGGGAGGGGCGCTGGCACCGGTGGGCCTCGCCACTGCCGTGTTGCCGCCGCTGTTCAACCTGCCACGCCTTCCCGCCAGTTCCGTCGTCCTCACTGCTTCGCCACCGTCGAGCTTGCAAGCATGGAGGAAGCACAGCACCGTCGACCTCGTCAGATTTCTGTCATCGATCATCGTTGGGCCGCGCCGGAAATAAAACTGCGAATGAGAAGGAGGGGAGACATAAGACTGACGCTAGAAAGAGAGAGAGAGAGCGCGTGTGCGTGGATAGGAAGGGCAGCGCTGCTATTGCCGTTGTTACTGAGCTGTCGCCATTACCGTCGCAGAGGAGGAAGCTCGGGGGGAGAGAGAGATCGGCGGAGGAAGGGTTTTTGTTCGTGCGGCCGTGCCTCACCGCCTCAGATCCGTTCTGTCTCTACTGCCATTCACCGCCGCTGATGTTGTCCGTCGCCTTTGCTTGCCATTCGGAGCGGCTGCATCGCTGCTTCCACCGTTCTGCTCGTCGGGTGTAGCACAGGTGTTACTGGAACCACCATCGGAGCTGCCGCTACTCGGTGTAGTTGTTCTTCCCTTGTTGTGGTAAGCATGATCATTTCGAAAAGCCCTTTTAGTCAGTATTATGTTATGCTTGGTTAAAGACTCTGAGGTATGGTAACAAAGGTTTGAGTTATGATTGTTGCCGTTCTGGTTATCAGGTGTAGCACGGTTGTTGCTGGAACCACTGCCAGGGCTACCGCTGCTTGATTCAGCTGTTCTTTCTTAGTTTTGGCAAGCGTTTTTCGTTTCGAAAATCCTTTACTTACTGTTTTGTTATCTTACGCTGAGGTTTTATGGCATTAATTGCTATAAGATTGAGTTTCGGTTGTTATATGTCACGATTAGTGTTACTGTGGTTACCGCGAAAGTGGCTTGGAGCTGAGGTTGTGGTTGTTGGTGATTTTGGGTTGAGAGAGAAGGTTCTTGTGACATGTTTGGGTTATGGTTCTGTGTTTTGAGGTAGGGACTTTTCTAAAAAGCTATTTTTATATCTAAAATTGTTATAAATGGATACTGGTGTGATAATTATATACCTTAGTGATTGTACCAGTCTTAAGTATTGTTTGGCAACTTTAAATGGATATGATTATATATTTTGATTAGATTATTGTTTGGTTTTGATAAATAAATTGTTGTTGAACTGTTCGTTTAAAGTTTTGAAAATGAGTTTAATCGGTTGATAATGATTTGATTTTAAAACGGTTTCCTTGAGATATGAAAATGAGGTGACTGTTGGAATTAGCTTACTTTTGAACTGACTTTGAATTTGGACCATTGAAAAGGATTGTGGAATGGTTTAGTTGGGACCCAAACCGGGTGGCAAAGTCCAAGTTTTAGGGGAGGTGCTGTCGAAATTTCTATAAAAATCCTAGACTTTGTTTGAAAAGTTATTTAGAAAGGTTTGGATTTGAGAAATTCTATTATTTGATTTACTAAGAAAAAATTTATGTTTTCGAGCTTAACTTGAGACTCGGCTGAGAAATTTTATTATCGAATCCTATATTGGGATGAATGATTTTGAATCCTTCAAAGTAGATTTTAATTTTGGCATGGGTTTTGGAATTTTGGAAATATGATGCTGAGGGTGACTTTGTTTTAGAAAACAGAAATTTACATTTGAGGGGAAGTGGCTATGAGCCTGAAAAGATTTGTGGAATGGGGATTTTAAAGCCAAGGCTAGAAAAGAATTGATTTTTGACAAATAAGTTTGTCGTGAGTACAGTATAAACCAACAAGCTATAACGCATCAAACAAAGAAAGTGTGTGTCCACAATTCAAATTAATAACCGAGAGTATTAGTTCCGAGTCGTTCTCCCTAGGAGTTGCCCTAAGGTGCACATCATTGGTTAGGAGTTATCTTGGTGTTTGAGGTTGAATACGAGAAATGTAAACAAGCTTGCATAAAGGCAATGAACAAGTAATCAAGTAGACTAAGGGACACAAGAGATTGAGCTAAGCAAGAATGAGTGACAATCAATCAATATGAAAGCCTTTGCTAGGGTTGGGAATTAGAATTCCTATCATTATTATCTCCATCGATTGTGACATCAATTGGTTATTGCTCCACTCAGTTAACCTCTAACTATGAATGAAAGTCAAGTAGAGATAATCAAATTGAGTCTACAAGTCCTAGTCTAATCCTAACAATTATCCAACCCCTAAGCCGAGAATGAAATTCTACACCATAGCTATAGTTGACATTTTCTCAAACAATTGGTGAGCAATAATGAAAGACATCATGAAATTGAGAAAGAAAATTGAATTAAAGCTATCTATTGCAAACAATTAACAACAATTAACAATTAACAACAATTAACAACAATTAACAACAATTAACATGAAATTCCTCAAATCATTAATAGAAATCAAAGTAACAATGTCTGGATCCAAGATCTACAATGCTAGAGTAGCAAAAACACTAAATTGAGAGTAGAATAGATAGATCTACAACTAGAACAATGTGAAATTGAATCAAATTCAGATATAACCAAAGGATCCAAGTGCAATTGGAGTTGAGAAAGCCAAAAACCTAGAGAGAAGTTAGAGTTTCTCTCTCTTAAAGTGTAACTTCCAAAAACTAACTCTAAAAAATATCTAAATGTGTGAAAAGTGTCAACCCCCTTCAACCCTTAGTGCTTTTAGATCTTTTCCCTCCGAAATTCTGCTCAAAACTAGGCTTGAAGCTCCTCTGAACTCGCGAGGCACGTTTTCATTATAGAGGTCACGTGCGCACGTCACGCGTACCTGTGGGTCACGCGTGCGGGTCGATGAGAATTCTGGCCAGCCACGCATATGCGTTCCTTTCTGGACGCCAATCCAAGATCCAGCTCCCACGCGTACGCGTCGGCTGCGCATGCGCGTCGGTGCTTGTGCTCCAAAGCTCCATTTTTAAGGTCCTTCCACTTATGCATGCTTCCTTTCCCTCTTCTAGACCATTCTTGCCCCTATAAACTCTGAGATCACTTAACAAACTGATCACGACATCAAATGGTAATAAAGAGAGATAAAAATATAGCTTATTTAGGGCCTATAAAGCATGTTTTCAACCATGAAGTGAAATTAGGAAGGAAATACAAAATCATGCATTTTTTATGGATAAGTGTGATAGAATGTTGATAAAATCATCTGAATTATGCATAAAATGTACCACGAAATAGTGACGCATCAATTTTTGATTTTAAAGTAAATTGAATTGAGAAAAAGTGATTTATTGCTTGAATGATGATTTTATGAATTTGATGATGTTGGATGGTGGAAGTGCTATTTTGTTATGAGTCGGAATGACCGTGTATGATAATGAATTATGGCTAATTGTGGAATACGTTATGAGCCAGATGGCTGACTTTGAATCATGAATTTAAGTCGGATGGCTGAGATGAATGTTGATTTATGGCTGAGTTATTGATATTGTGACTATTGCACTTCCAATTATCTGAGATATGCGTTTTCCTGGGTAGAAGCACTGGTGTTTTAACACCAGTGAGCTCTTTTTCTCTGTGATTCTTCTGCTTTATGTTCTGAATCTTCATTTCTCTGTATTATTTACTTGAAAAGATATATATTTTTGACTTTTTTTAATTTTTAATGAGGAGAGAAAAAAACACGAAATGACTCAAAACATAGAATTTAAGATCAAATCAATAATGCATGCAAGAACACTTTGAATGACAAGATGAACACTAAAAACACTTTGAAGAGCATGATGAACATCAAGAACATATTTTTAAAAATTTTTGAGAAAAGAAAGACATGCAAGACACCAAACTTAGAAATTTTGAATGCTTAGACACTATAAAGTCGAAAATGCATATGAAAAACAACATAAAACACAAAACAAGAAAATCATGAGATTGAACAAAGGAAATCATCAAGAACAACTTGAAGATCACAGAAGAACACAATGCATATG
Organism: Arachis duranensis; assembly: GCF_000817695.3. Lineage (NCBI taxonomy): Eukaryota > Viridiplantae > Streptophyta > Magnoliopsida > Fabales > Fabaceae > Arachis > Arachis duranensis. The sequence continues at coordinate 60,752,415 of NC_029781.3, forward strand.
TTTTCGAAAACTTAAGAAAATTAAAAACATGCAATTGACACAAAACTTAAAATTTGACACTAGACTCAAACAAGAAACACAAAAATTTTTTGGGTTTTTATGATTTTATTCAATATTTTTTTTCGAAAATAAAAATAAAATGCTTAAACATAAAATAAAATTACCCAATCTAAACAACAAGATGAACTGTCAGTTGTCCAAACTCAAACAATCCCCGGTAAAGGTGCCAAAAACTTGGTGCACGGAATTGTGATCACACTTTTCACAACTCCGCACAACTAACCAACAAGTGCACTGGATCGTCCAAGTAATAAAATCTTACGCGAGTAAGGGTCGATCCCACAGAGATTGTTGGCTTGAAGTAAGCTATGGTCATCTTGTAAATCTCAGTTAGGCGGATTCAAATGGTTATGAGTTATTGATAATTAAAAGGTAAATAAAACGGAAAATAACATAGAGATACTTATGTAATTCATTGGTGGGAATTTCAGATAAGCGTTTGGAGATGCTTTGTTACTTCTGAACCTCTACTTTCCTATTATCTTCATCCAATCATGTGTCCTACCTTCCATGGCAAGCTGTATCATTCTCTCAGTGAAAATGGTCTGGCTACGGTTTCTGTACGGCTAATCAACTGTCGGATTTCTCGTCTCGGATGAAAAATACCAGGCACAGCTACCGCATAGCTAATCATCTGTCGGTTTCCACTTGTGTCGGAATAGGATATCTCTATCCTTTTGCACACTGTCAGTGTGTCCAACAGTCGTGAGTTTGAAGCTCGTCACAGTCATCCCATCCCAAATCCTACTCGAAATACCACAGACAAGGTTTAGACTTTTCGGATCTCAAGAATGCTGCCAATTGTTTCTAGCCTATACCACAAAGGTTCTAACCACGCGGACTCGGTCCGTGGATCAGAGACCCAAGAGATTATACTCCAGCTGTCGTCTAATGACTACGTTGAACATCATGTAGACCGCTTGTGGTTGTCAAGCATGCGAATCTTGGCTAAACGAGTAATGAAGATAGTGGGTGATTGTCACGGGTCACCCCCTTCATTCTGACTTAACTGAATTAAGTACGAGAGTATATCTTGGAGAAGAAGTAGGTGTGAATTGAAAGAGAAACAATAATACTTGCATTAGTTCATGAAGAACAGCAGAGCTCTTCACCTTAATCTATGAGGTGTAGAAACTCCACCATAGAAAATACATAAGAGAAGAAGGTCTAGGCATGGCCGAATGGCCAGCCTCCCAAGTGGCATAAGATAATTCTCAAAAGCTGCCAGCCTTCTTGAATACAATAGTAAAAAGTGCTATATATACTAAACTAGTTACTAGGGTTCACAGGAATTGAGTAAATAAGTGCAGATAGTGTAGAAATCCACTTCCAGGACCCACTTGGTGTGTGTTTGGGCTGAGCTTTGAAGCTTTCACGTGCATAGGCCATTCTTGGAGTTAAACGTCAGCTTCAATGCCATTTTGGGCGTTTAACTCCAGTTCTGGTGCCAGTTCCGGCGTTAAATGCCAAAAAAGGGGTCTCTGGTGGACGTTTGGACGCCAATTTGGGCCATCAAATCTCGGGCAAAGTATGAACTATTATACATTGCTTGAAAGCCCAAGATGTCTACTTTCCAACACAATTGAGAGAGCACCAATTGGGCTTCTGGAGGTCTAGAAAAGCCACTTTGAGTGCAGAAGGGTCAGAATCCAACAGCATCTGCAGTCCTTTCTCAGCCTCTGAATCAGATTTTTGCTCAGGTCCCTCAATTTCAGCCAGAAAATACCTGAAATCACAGAAAAACACATAAACTCATAGTAAAGTCCAAAAATATGATTTTTTCATAAAAACTAATAAAAATATACTAAAAAGTAACTAAAACATACTAAAAACTACCTAAAAATAATGCCAAAAAGCGTATAAATTATGCACTCATCACAACACCAAACATAAATTGTTGCTTGTCCCTAAGCAACCTAAAACAAAATAGGATAAAAAGAAGAGAATATACAATAAATTCCAAAATATCAATGAAGCTTATTTCTAATTAGATGAGCGGCGCTAGTAGCTTTTTGCTTCTGAACAGTTTTGGCATCTCACTTTATCCTTTGAAGTTCAGAATGATTAGCATCCATAGGAACTCAGAATTCAGATAGTGTTATTAATTCTCCTAGTTTAGTATGTTGACTCTTGAACACAGCTACTTATGAGTCTTGGCCGTGACCTTAAGCACCTTGTTTTCCAATATTACCACCGGATACATAAATGCCACAGACACATAACTGGGTGAACCTTTTCTGATTGTGACTCAGCTTTGCTAGAGTCCCCAGTTAGAGGTATCCAGAGTTCTTAAGCACACTCTTTTTGCTTTGGATCACGACTTTAACCACTCAGTCTCAAGCTTTTCACTTGGACCTTCATGACACAAGCACAGGGTTAGGGATAGCTTTATTTAGCCACTTAGGCCAGGATTTTATTTCTTTGGGCCCTCCTATCCATTAATGCTCAAAGCCTTGGATCCTTTTTACCCTTGCCTTTTAGTTTAAAGGGTTATTGGCCTTTTGCTCTTGCCTTTTGGTTTAAAGAGCTATTGGCTTTTTCTGCTTGCTTTTTCTTTTTCTTTGTTTTTTGCCAATTTTTTTCACAAGCTTTGTGTTTTTCACTGCTTTTTCTTGCTTCAAGAATCAACTTTATGATTTTTTAGATTATCAATAAAATTTCTCTTTCTTCATTATTCTTTCAAGAGCCAACAATTTTAACATTCATAAACTTCACTATAAAAAATATGCACTGTTCAAGCATTCATTCAGAAAACAAAAAGTATTGCCACCACATCAAAATAATTAAACTAATTTCAAGATAAAATTTGAAATCCATATACTTCTTATTCTTTTGCAAATAGAAACATTTTTTCATTTAAGAAATGTGAAGGATTCGTGGAACATTCATAGCTTTAAGACATAGACTCTAAACACTAATGTTCATGTAATAAAGACACAAACATAGACAAAACATAAAGCATAAAACCAAAAAACAGAAAAATAAGAACAAGGAAATTAAAGAACAGGTCCACCTTAGTGACGGCGGCTAGTTCTTCCTCTTGAAGATCCTATGGATTGCTTGAGCTCATCAATATCCCTTCCTTGCCTTTGTTGCTCCTCCCTCATGGCTCTTTGGTCCTTTCTAATTTCATGGAGGATAATGGAGTGCTCTTGGTGCTCCATCCTTGGTTGCTCCATGTTGGAACTCAAATCTCCTAAAGAGGTCTTGAGTTGCTCCCAATAGTTGTATGGACGAAAATGCATCCTTTGAGGCATCTCAGGGATTTCTTGATGAGGGACTTCCTCATGCTCTTGTTGAGGTCCATGAGTGGGCTCTCTTATTTGCTCCATCCACTTTTTAGTGATGGGCTTGTCCTCTTCAATGAGGATGTCTTCCTCTATGACAATTCCGGCTAAATTGCATAGGTGACAGATGAGATGAGGAAAGGCTAACCTTGCCAAAGTGGAGGGTTTGTCAGCCACCTTGTATAGTTCTAGAGGTATGATCTCATGAACTTCCACTTCCTCTCCAATCATGATACTATGGATCATGATAGCCCGGTTGATAAACCCCATTTGTAGGGTTTATCTTATGCTTCATTTAAGGGATTTTATGACCTTTTACCCACATTTATTCAATGAAATAGCATGGTTTTATAACTTCTCATTTAATTGTGCTTAAGAGTGAAAACATGCTTTTTAGGACTTAAAATAGCTATATCTAATTCTCCTTGATTCCATTAGATGCCTTGATATGTTTGATAAGTGACTTCAGATTTAGGAGGCGAGGATTGGACCAAGGGAATGAAGGAAAAGCATGTAGAAATGGAGAACTCATGGAGAAATAAAGGAAACGCAAAAGCTGTCAAGCCGACCTCTTCGCACTTAATCAGCCATAACTTGAGCTATAGAGGTCCAAATGATGCGGTTCTAGTTGGGTTGGAAAGCTAACATTCGGGGCTTCGAAACGATATAAGATTTGCTATGGTTGAACCGCGCATGGTGATGCGTACGCGCATAGTACGCGCACGCGTCGTTGTTGCCACCTGGTTCATTTAAAGCAAAACGTGGCCAGCGAATTCTAAAGCCTTGTGGGCCCAATCCAACTCATTTCTGATGCTATTTAAGCCAAGGATTGAATGGGGAATAGAGAGACTTTTCATACTTTTCATCATTATTCATAGTTTAGTTTTAGAAGTAGTTTCTAGAGAGAGAAGCTCTCACTTCTCTCTAGGATTAGGATTAAGATTAGGTTTAGTTCTTAGATCTAGATTTTAATTCATCTTCTTCTACTTCTACCTTTCAATTCTTTGTTGTTACATTCATCTTCCTCTATTCTTTTGTTGTAATTTCCTTTATGTTGTTCTTATACTTTGTTGTAGATCTACTTTTGTTCCTCCTATTCTCTTTCAATTCAATTAGAGGTAATTCATAATAATTGTGTTCATTTGATTTGTTGTTATTTAATTCCTTGCAATTGAGTAGTGTAGATTTACTTTTCTTGCAATTTTACTATGCTTTCCTTTTATGCCTTCCAAGTGTTTGATGAAATGCTTGCTTGGATTTTAGAGTAGAATTTTATACTCTTGGCTTGGAAAGGTAACTTAGGACCTCTTGAGTTACTAATGTCCAAGTAATTGATGATTGGGAGCCATTGACTCTAGTTCTCACTAATTGGATTAGTGGAGAGTTAGAACTTATGGACTAGGATTGATATAGCTCATTTGACTTTCCTTTACTACTAGTTAGAGGATGATTTAATGAGATTAATCCTTGCCAATTCTCATATTGTGGTTAGTGATTAGGATAGAGATCCTTGACCACCAACCCTTGCCAAGACCTTTTTAGGCCTTAGTTTACTTTCTTGCCATTTATCTTTCATGTTTCATGCTTCTTATCAAAACCCCAAAATAACTCACAACCAATAACAAGACACTTTATTGTAATTCCTAGGGAGAACGACCCGAGGTTTGAATACTTCGGTTTATAAATTTTAGGGGTTTGTACTAGTGACAAACAACTTTTTGTATGAAAGGATTATTGATCACTGTGAGCCAATTCTTTGGGTTCGGCTTCACACTTTGATCATGGTTCTTAATGATCCATGCATTAGCATAAAACTCTTGAACCATTAAGATTCCGATTTGTTGGATTGGGTTGGTGAGAACTTCCCAACCTCTTCTTCGAATCTCTCGTCGGATCTCCGGATATTCGCTTTTTTTTAGCTTGAAGGGGACCTCGGGGATCACATTTTTCTTGGCTACAACTTCATAGAAGTGGTCTTGATGGACCTTTGAAATGAATCTCTCCATCTCCCATGACTCAGAGGTGGAAGCAATTGCCTTCCCTTTTCTCTTTCTAGAGGTTTCTCCGGTCTTAGGTGCCATTAATGGTTATGAAAAAACAAAAAAAGCAATAATTTTTCCCACACCAAACTTAAAAGGTTTGCTCATTCTCGAGCAAAAGAAGAAAGAAAGGAGGAGAAGAAGAACAATTGGAGGAGATGAAGGTGTGTGAAGGGTTCGGTCAAGGGGGAAGGAAGTGTTGGTGATGTGTGAAAATGAAGGAGTGAAGAGGGGTATTTATAGGGTAAGGGAGAAAGGGAATCCGTGTGAGAAGGGGCGGGTTTAGGAGGGAAATAGTTTTGAATTTGAATGGTGAGGCAGGTGGGGTTTATTTTGGGAAATAGTGGATGGATGTGAGTGGTGGAGAGATTATGGGGAAGAGGGTAGGATTTGATAGGTGAATAGTATTTGGGGAAGAGTGTTATGGAAGGGTGTGAAGAAGGGAGAGAGTGAGTTGGTGTAGGTAGGGATCCTGTGGGGTCCACAGATCCTCAGGTGTCAAGGATTTCGCATCCCTGCACCTTTCTGGTGTTTAAACACCCACTGTGTGCCGATTTGATAAACCCCAATTTTTTGTTTATCTTGTGCTTAATTTGGGGGATTTTATCAACTTTTCTCACATTTATTCAATGAAATAGCATGGTTTTGTAATTCTCCCTAGATTTGTGCTTAAGTGTGAAAACATACTTTTTAGGCCTTAAAATAGCTAAATTTAACTCACTTTAATTCCATTCGATGCCTTGATATGTTTGTTGAGTGATTTCAGGTTCATAAGGCAAGTATTGGATAGAAGAAGTGAGGAGAAAAGCTTGCAAAGTGGGAGAACTCATGAAGAAATGAAGGAATCGTAACGCTGTCAAGGCTGACCTTCTGACATTCAACCGACAATAACTTAAGCTACAGAGATCCAAATAAAGTAGTTTCAGTTGCGTTGGAAAGCTAACATTCGTGGCTTCGAAATGATATAAAATTGACTATAGTTTCCGGATGTATAGGGGCGCGTGATGAGCGGATAATTTGTACACTTTTTGGCATTGTTTTTAGTATGTTTTTAGTATGATCTAGTTAGTTTTTAGTATATTTTTATTAGTTTTTAGTTAAAATTTACTTTTCTGGACTTTACTATGAGTTTGTGTGTTTTTCTGTGATTTCAGGTATTTTCTGGCTGAAATTGAGGGACCTGAGCAAAAATCTGATTCAGAGACTAAAAAGGACTGCAGATGCTGTTGGATTCTGACCTCCCTGCACTCGAAGTAGATTTTCTGGAGCTACAGAAGCCCAATTGGCGCGCTCTCAACGGCGTTAAAAAGTAGACATTCTGGGCTTTCCAGCAATATATGATAGTCCATACTTTGCTCAAGATTTGATGGCCTAAACCGGCGTTCAAGTCACCCTCAGAATTCCCAGCGTTAAACGCCGGAACTGGCACAAGAATGGGAGTTAAACGCCCAAACTGGCATAAAAGCTGGCGTTTAACTCCAAGAAGAGTCTCTATACGAAAATGCTTCAATGCTCAGCCCAAGCACACACCAAGTGGGTCCGGAAGTGGATTTTTATGTCATTTACTCATCTCTGTACACCCTTAGGCTACTAGTTCTCTATATATAGGACCTTTTACTATTGTATTGAGAGCTTTTGATAATGTTTTTATGATTGAACCCTCTTTGGGAGGCTGGCCATTCGGCCATGCCTAGACCTTGTTCTTATGTATTTTCAACGGTGGAGTTTCTACACACCATAGATTAAGGTGTGGAGCTCTGCTGTACCTCAAGTATTAATGCAATTACTATTGTTCCTCTATTCAATTCAAGCTTATTCTTGTTCTAAAATATTCATTCATACTTCAACCTGATGGATATGATGATCCGTGACACTCATCATCATCCTCACTCATGAACGCGTGCCTGATAACCACTTCCGTTCTACCTTCGATTGAATGTGTATCTCTTGGATTCCTGGTCCATGCGTTTGATTGCCTCTCCTGACAACAGAGCCTTCAATTCCTTGAGATCAGAGTCTTCGTGCTATAAGCTAGAACCAATTGACAGCATTCTTGAGATCCGAAAAGTCTAAACCTTGTCTGTGGTATTCCGAGTAGGATCTGGGTCGGAAGGTCTAACCTTGTCTGTGGTATTCTGAGTAGGATTCAATGATTGAATGACTGTGACGAGCTTCAAACTCCTGAAGGCGGGGCGTTAGTGACAGACGCAAAAGAATCACTGGATTCTATTCCGGCCTGATTGAGAACCGACAAATGGATAGCCATGCCGTGACAGGGTGCATTGAACATTTCCACTGAGAGGATGGGAGGTAGCCGCTGACAACGGTGAAACCCTTGCATAAGCTTGCCATGGAAAGGAGTA
>NC_029781.3:60760551-60761369 GCF_000817695.3 Arachis duranensis
AAAAGCTTGGCTGGCTGTGAAGCCATGTCTAATTCCTGGACCGGAGTCTTAGACTAAACATTGCATGATTCCTGGAATTCTCATTAAGAATTTTGATACCTTTATTTTCTTTTTCCACTTAATTTTCGAAAAAGCACAAAAAAATTTAGAAAATCCTAAAATCCAAAAATTTCTTGTTTAAGTCTAGAGTCTCATTTTAAGTTTGGTGTGAATTACATGTTTCTGTTTTTCTTGCATTCATGTGTCTTAGTGATCTTCAAGATGTTCTTGATGATTTCATTACTCTGATCTCTAATTCCTCTTGACTTGAGTGTTTATGTGTCTCATATGCATTCTCATTAGTGTCAGTAGTATACAAACTGCTAAGTTTGGTGTCTTGCATGCATTGTTATTTGATTTTAGTTGCATTTTGATTATTAAAAATCCAAAAATATTTTTAATTTGTGTCTTTTCAAGTCAATAATACAGAGAATTGAAGATTCAGAACATACAGCAGAGGAATTACACAGAAAAAGCTGGGCATTCCAGTGAAGAAGGGCAGACTGGCGTTTAAACGCCAGCCAGGGTGCCTGGTTGGGCGTTTAACGCCCAAAAGGGTAGAGTTTTGGGCGTTAAACACCAGAATGTGCACCATTCTGGGCGTTTAACGCCAGGATGGCACAAGAGGGAAGATTTTGTTTTCAATGCAAATTTTTTTCAAGTTTTCAAAATCTTTTCAAAATCAAATCTTTTCAAATCATATCTTTTCAATCAAATCTTTTTCAAATTCAATTTCTTTCTATTTTCAAAGATACTTGCTATCAATTAATGATTTGATT
>NC_029781.3:60761566-60761950 GCF_000817695.3 Arachis duranensis
CTATCTTCTTAACCACATCTTTTTCAAAACAATTTTCAATCAAATCTTTTTGATTTCTAATTTCAAATTCTTTTTCAAAATCACTTGATTTTTTTCCCACTTTTATTTTTGAAAATCAATTAGTGTTTTTCAAAATGTTTTCAAAATCTTTTACTTGATTTTCGAAAATTACTTCCCTTCTTCTCACATCTTTCTAATTATGGACTAACACTATTCCTTAATGCAAAATTCGAACTCCATCTTCTTTGATAAGTTCGAATTTTCTACTTCTGCCTTCCATTTTTCTTTTTCTTCTGACACCTCAAGGAATCTCTATACTGTGACATAGAGGATTCCATATTTCCTTGTTCTCTTCTCTTTCTTATGAGCAGGAGCAAAGACAAA
>NC_029781.3:60762781-60763713 GCF_000817695.3 Arachis duranensis
AGAAGGAAGGAGAATCCCTCTATGAAGCTTGGGAAAGATACAAACAATTAATCAGAAAGTGCCCCTCTGACATGCTTTCTGAATGGAGCATCATAGGTATTTTCTATGATGGTCTCTCTGAACTGTCCAAGATGTCTTTGGATAGCTCTGCTGGAGGATCTCTTCATCTGAAGAAGACGCCTGCAGAAGCTCAAGAGCTAATTGAAATGGTTGCAAATAACCAATTCATGTACACTTCTGAAAGGAATCCTGTGAACACTGGGACTAATCAGAAGAAAGGAGTTCTTGAGATTGACACTCTGAATGCCATATTGGCTCAGAACAAAATATTGACTCAACAAGTCAATATGATTTCTCAAAGTCTATCTGGAATGCAAAATGCACCAAACAGTACTAAGGAAGCTTCATCTGAGGAAGAAGCTTATGATCCTGAGAACCCTTCAATAGAAGAGGTGAATTACATAGGAGAACCCTATGGAAACACCTATAATCCTTCATGGAGAAATCATCCAAATCTCTCATGGAAGGATCAACAGAGACCTCAACAAGGTTTCAACAATAATAATGGTGGAAGAAACAGGTTTAGCAATTGCAAGCCTTTTCCATCATCTTCTCAGCAACAGACAGTGAGTCCTAAGCAGAACACCTCTGACTTAGCAACCATGGTCTCTGATCTAATCAAAACCACTCAAAGTTTCATGACTGAAACAAGGTCCTCCATTAGAAACTTGGAGGCACAAGTGGGACAGCTGAGCAAGAAAATTACTGAACTCCCCCCTAGTACTCTTCCAAGCAATACAGAAGAAAATCCAAAAGGAGAGTGCAAGGCCATAAACATGGCTGAATTTGGAGAGGAAGGAGAGGCAGTGAACGCCATTGAGGAAGACCTCAATGGACGTCCACTGGCCTCCAATGAGTTCCCCAATGAGGAA
>NC_029781.3:60763871-60765092 GCF_000817695.3 Arachis duranensis
TTCCTTGGAGCAATCATGAAGCTAAATGACAAGTTATTTGGAAATGAGACTTGGGAAGATGAACCCCCTTTGCTCACCAAGGAACTGGATGACTTGTCTAGGCAGGAACTGCCTCAAAAGAGATAGGATCCTGGGAAGTTTTCAATACCTTGTACCATAGGCACCATGACCTTCAAGAAGGCCTTGTGTGACTTAGGGTCAAGTGTAAACCTCATGCCTCTCTCTGTAATAGGGAAGTTAGGGATCTTTGAGGTGCAAGCTGCAAAAATCTCACTAGAGATGGCAGACAATTCAAGAAAACAAGCCTATGGACTTGTAGAGGATGTTCTGGTAAAAGTTGAAGACCATTACATCCCTGCTGATTTCATAGTCATAGAGACTGGGAAGTGCATGGATGAATCCATCATCCTTGGCAGACCCTTCCTAGCCATAGCAAGGGCTGTGATTGATGTTGATAGAGGAGAATTGATCATTCAAGTGAATGAAGAATCCTTTGTGTTTAAGGCTCAAGGATATCCCTCTGTCATCATGGAGAGGAAGCATGAAGAGCTCCTCTCAAAACAGAGCCCCCACAGTCAAACTCTAAGTTTGGTGTTGGGAGACCACAACCAAACTCTAAGTTTGGTGTTGAACCCCCACATTCAAACTCTAAAGTTTGGTGTTGGGAGGTTCCAACATAGCTCTGAGCATTTCTGAGGCTCCATGAGAAGTTTGGTGTTGGGAGGTTCCAACATTGCTCTGAGTATCTGTGAGGCTCCATGAGAGCCCACTGTCAAGCTAATGACATTAAAGAAGCGCTTGTTGGGAGGCAACCCAATGTTATATTTTATCTATTTTCCTTTGTTATTTTATGTTTTCTATAGGTTGATGATCATGGGAAGTCACAAAATCAATTGAAAAAGCAAAAACAGAATGAAAAATAGAAAGAAAAACAGCACACCCTGGAGGAGAGCGTGCTGGCGTTTAAACGCCAATAAGGCTAGCTGTTGAGTCTGGCACCATTCTGGGCGTTTAACGCCAGAAAGGGGCACTAGACTGGCGTTAAATGCCAGAAAAGGGCAAGCTCTTGGCGTTAAACGCCAGAAATGGGCACCAGCCCGGTGTTTAACGCCAGAATTGGCTAAAAACGCATTTTTTCTTGCCACTTGGTGCAGGGATGACTTTTCCTTGACACCTCAGGATCTGTGGACCCCATAGGATCCCCACCTACCCCACCACTCT
>NC_029781.3:60765266-60765470 GCF_000817695.3 Arachis duranensis
ACCACTTTCCCTCCCAAACCCACCCATACATGACCGAACCATGAGCCCCCCCACTCCTATATAAACCCATCTTCACTCCTTCATTTTCACACAACCAAACCACCACTTCTTCCCCTTTGTGGCCGAACACAAAGCCATTCCCTTCTTCCTCATTTCTTCTTCTTCTCCTCTCTTCTTTCTTCTTTTGCTCGAGGACGAGCAAAC
>NC_029781.3:60768297-60771011 GCF_000817695.3 Arachis duranensis
GGTAGCCACTGACAACGGTGAAACCCTTGCATAAGCTTGCCATGGAAAGGAGTAAGAAGGATTGGATGAAGACAGTAGGAAAGCAGAGAGACGGAAGGGACAAGCATCTTCATACGCTTATCTGAAATTCCCACCAATGAATTACATAAGTATCTCTATATTTATCTTTATGTTTTATTCGTATATCACCCATATCCATTTGAGTTTGCCTGACTAAGATTTACAAGGTGACCATAGCTTGCTTCATACCAACAATCTCTGTGGGATCGACCCTTACTCGCGTAAGGTTTATTACTTGGACGACCCAGTACACTTGCTGGTTAGTTGTGCAAAGTTGTGTTTATGCCATGGTATTGAACACCAAGCTTTTGGATTCATTACCGGGGATTATTTGATTTGTGAAAAGTATTGATCACAATTTCGTGCACCAGCGCGCACGTGCCCTGTACATGTGCGCGTCGATGTTGCACGTGGGTCCACATTATGCAATTCGTGGCCAGCGATTTCTAGAGCATTTTGGGCACAATCCAACTCATTTCCAATGCTATTTTATGCAGAATTCAAGCTTGGGCAAGGGGGCGTTTTGAGCCTAATTGCGTGGTTACACTTATAACCACTTATTTTCCATTCTTGTGTGCATTATTCTCTTTCTATGATTGTAATCTTTGATTTGTTTGATTCTTTATGTCCATTATTCCATGTATACATGCATTTATATGATTGAGGCCATCATTTCATTTAGCTCACTTACTGATGCATGGGAATTTGTCTCTCAACAAATCTCCCTTCGGTAAGTATACCGAATTTTCGTCAAGTAATAACTCACAAAAGAGTGAGGTCGAATCCCACAGAGATTAACGGATTAAGCAATCAATGGTTAATTGATTATTCTAGTTAGACGAATCATATTGGAGTGATAAGTAACAAGGAAATGTAAATGGCATAAAAGTAAAATGGCAAGAAAAGTAAATGTAAGAACTAAAAATAAAATAAACATTGGGATCAAGAGATATTGCAATCCTCCGGATCAAGTTCATTCTCATCTCTTCCTCAATCAATGCATTCATTGATCTCCTTGGCAATCTTAAGTGATTGGATCCCAATTCCTTGGCAATCCAATCTCTCTAAGCTTGAATAATTTCCCAATTCCTTGATTTAATTGCTCATGGAAAGAGATGAAGTTTGGTCACTGATTATACCACACACATTCATAGATCAAAGTATTGGTAGGATTAAATGTCACAATATCCATCCAACCCCCAACCTAATCCAATGTGAGAGAGCATTTCTAGCATGATTTCCTCATTCCTTTTCCAAGGTTCCGAGGAAATCTAAGTATGAGCAATTTCTCTTCCAAGACAATTACCCAATTGGATGAAGATCGAAAGCTTTCTAGTAAAATCAAGAGAAAAGAAAGAAGAAGAAGAATAAGAACTACAATTGATCCATTGAATCACAATAGAGCTCTCTAACCCAATGAAAAGAGTTAGTTGATCATTGCTCTACTAAAATAGAAAAGAAGAAAGTGCAGAAAAGTAAAGATGAAGATTAAAACTAACATTGAAACTTCCAAATTCATAAATGAAAAGTACAAAGAAAAGAAAGAGAAGGAAAAATGTGTGAGGGGAGGGAGTCCGAAGACCCCTCTTCAATCCCTAATCTCCAGCCTACTTGAATGTACAAACTAAGGCCTTTATATAGGCTCTCCTAAATTACAAAATAAAATTAAAAGCAAATTACAATTAAATGAATATTCCTATTCTAGATGCTTCTTGTGGCCTTGATTGGTTGACACTTGTGGGCTTGCTTCCTTAAGGTTGGGTGGTCCTTGAAAGAGAAGCGAATCAAGTTGAGGTCCAGGTGCTAAAGTTAGTGCTACCGTTAGCCACACTAACGCTACAAGTGTGGCGTTAGTGCCAAAGTTATTGTGGCTAATGTTGCACTTGTTACGAATTGTTGTGACTGGGGCTTAAAAGATGCCTCTTGTTTGTGCTCCAATTTCATGCTCACTATAAACTATTATATATCTTTGGAAAGTGGTGCGCGAAATTGTGAACAATACTTTTCACAACTCTCATAATCCCCGGTCATGAACCCCAAGAACTTGGTGTTCAATACCATGGCATTACACAACTTCGCACAACTAACCAGCAAGTGCACTGGGTCGTCCAAGTAATAAACCTTATGCGAGTAAGGGTCGATCCCACGGAGATTGTTAGTATGAAGCAAGCTATGGTCATCTTGTAAATCTTAGTCAGGCAAACTCAAATGATATGATGATGAACGAAAATAAACAATAAGATCAAGATAGAGGTACTTATGTAATTCATTGGTAGGAACTTCAGATAAGCGCATAAAGATGCCTTCCCTTCCGTCTCTCTGCTTTCCTACTGTCTTCATCCAATCCTTCTTACTCCTTTCCATGGCAAGCTTATGTAGGGTTTCACCGTTGTCAATGGCTACCTCCCATCCTCTCAGTGAAAATGATTGCCAATGCTCTGTCACAGCATGCGGAATTCAGCTGTCGGTTCTCGGTCAGGCCGGAATAAAATCCATCGATTCTTTTGCGTCTGTCACTAACGCCCCGCCTGCTAGGAGTTTGAAGCACGTCACAGTCATTCAATCATTGAATCCTACTCAGAATACCACAGACAAGGTTAGACCTTCCGGATTCTCTTGAATGCCGCCATCAGTTCTAGCCTATACCACGAAGA
>NC_029781.3:60773749-60774366 GCF_000817695.3 Arachis duranensis
AAAAAGCAATGCTTTTACCACACCAAACTTAAAAGGTTTGCTCGTCCTCGAGCAAAAGAAGAAAGAAGAGAGTAGAAGAATAAGAAATGAGGGGAAAGGGAATGGCTTTTGTTTTCGGCCAAGAAGGGGAGAAGTGGTGTTTAAGGTGTGTGAAAATGAAGGATTGAAGGAGGGTTTATATAGGAGAGGGGGATGGGAGGGTTTGGCCATTTGAGGGTGGGTTTGGGTGGGAAAGTGGTTTGAATTTGAATGGTGAGGTAGGTGGGGTTTTATGAAGGATGGATGTGAGTGGTGAAGAGAAAGATGGGATTTGATAGGTGAAGGGTTTTTGGGGAAGAGGTGTTGAGGTGATTGGTGAATGGGTGAAGAAGAGAGAGAGTGGTGGTAGGGTAGGTGGGGATCCTATGGGGTCCACAGATCCTGAGGTGTCAAGGAAAAGTCATCCCTGCACCAAATGGCAAGCAAAATCTCGATTTGTGCCAATTCTGGCGTTAAACGCCGGGCTGGTGCCCATTTCTGGCGTTTAACGCCAGCTTCTTGCCCATTCCTGGCGTTAAACGCCAGTATGGTGCCCCTTTCTGGCGTTAAACGCCCAACAGCTAACCTCACTAGCGTTT
>NC_029781.3:60774490-60774747 GCF_000817695.3 Arachis duranensis
CTTCCTATTTTTCATTCTGTTTTTGCTTTTTTCATTAATTTTGTGACTTCTCATGATCATCAACCTACAAAAATATAAAATAACAAAAGAAAATAGTTAATTATAAAACATTGGGTTGCCTCCTAATAAGCACTTCTTTAATGTCATTAGCTTGACAGAGGGCTCTCATGGAGCCGCAGAAATGCTCAGAGCTATGTTGGAACCTCCCAACACCAAACTTAGAGTTTGAATGTGGGGGTTCAACACCAAACTTAGAG
>NC_029781.3:60774863-60775153 GCF_000817695.3 Arachis duranensis
TCATGCTTCCTCTCCATGGTGACAGAGGGATATCCTTGAGCCTTAAACATAAGGGGTTCTTCATTCACTTGAATGATCAACTCTCATCTATCAACATCAATCACAGCCTTTGCAGTGGCTAGGAAGGGTCTGCCAAGGATGATGGATTCATCCATGCACTTCCCAGTCTCTAGGACTATGAAATCAGTAGGGATGTAATGGTCTTCAATTTTAACCAGAACATCCTCTACAAGTCCATGGGCTTGTTTTCTTGAGTTGTCTGCCATCTCTAGTGAGATTCTTGCAGCTTG
>NC_029781.3:60776936-60777846 GCF_000817695.3 Arachis duranensis
AGAATTCGGTCAGGTCCTCTAAAGAGAGTTGTGCTTTGGCTTCTCTTAGCTTTCTCTTCAAGGTCCTTTCAGGTTCAGGATCAGCCTCAACAAGAATGCCTTTGTCTTTGCTCCTGCTCATATGAGGAGAAGGGAACAAGAAAATGTGGAATCCTCTATGTCACAGTATAGAGATTCCTTGAGGTGTCAGAGGAAAAGAAAAATGGATGGCAGAAGTAGCAAATTCGAACTTATCAAAGAAGATGGAGTTTGGATTTTGCATTAAGGAATATTGTTAGTTCATAAATAGAAGGATGTGAGAAGAAGGGAAGTGATTTTCGAAAATTAAGTGAAAATTTTGAAAACATTTTTGAAAAACATCACTTAATTTTCGAAAATGAAAGTGGGAAAGAAGTGAAGTGTTTTTTTGAAAAAGATTTGGAAATTAGAAATCAAAAAGATTTGATTGAAAACTATTTTGAAAAAGATGTGGTTAAGAAGATTTGATTAGTTTTTAAAAAGATGTGATTGAGAAGATATGATTTGAAAAACATTTTAAAAAGATTTGATTTTGAAAATTAAAAACTTGGCTAACAAGAAAAGATATGATTCAAACATTAAACCTTTCTCAACAGAAAAGGCAACATACTTGAAATGTTGAATCAAATCATTAATTGGTAGCAGGTATCTTTGAAAAAAGAAAGAAATTAAATTTGAAAGAGATTTGATTGAAAAGATATGATTTGAAAAAGATTTGATTTTGAAAAACTTTTGAAAACTAAAAAAAAAATTGATTTGAAAACAAAATCTTCCCCCTTGTGCCATCCTGGCGTTAAACGCCCAGAATGGTGCACATTCTGGCGTTTAACGCCCAAAACTATACCCTTTTGGGCGTTAAACACCCAACCAGGTACCCTGGCTGGCGTTTAAA
>NC_029781.3:60779189-60798062 GCF_000817695.3 Arachis duranensis
CCATCAGTTCTTGCCTATACCACGAAGATTCCGATTAAAGAATCCAAGAGATATTCACTAGAGCCTTGGTTGCTTGTAGAACAGAAGTGGTTGTCAGTCACCTTGTTCATAGGTGAGAATGATGATGAGTGTCACGGATCATCACATTCATCAAGTTGAAGAACAAGTGATATCTTAGAACAAGAACAAGCGGAATTGAATGGAAGAACAATAGTAATTGCATTAATACTCGAGGTACAGCAGAGCTCCACACCTTAATCTATGGTGTGTAGAAACTCCACCGTTGAAAATACATAAGAACAAGGTCTAGGCATGGCCGTGAGGCCAGCCTCCCAAAGTGATCAAAAGATCTAAAGATCCGAAGATTCCAAAGATCAAATATTTTTAATACAATAGTAAAAGGTCCTATATATAGAAAACTAGTAGCCTAGGGTGTACAGAGATGAGTAAATGACATAAAAATCCACTTCCGGGCCCACTTGGTGTGTGCTTGGGCTGAGCAATGAAGCTTTTTCGTGTATAGACTCTTCTTGGAGTTAAATGCCAGCTTTAGTGCCAGTTTGGGCGTTTAACTCCCATTTTGGTGCCAGTTCCGGCGTTTAACGCTGGGATTTTTGAGGGTGACTTTGAACGCCGGTTTGAGCCATCAAATCTTGGGCAAAGTATGGACTATCATATATTTCTGGAAAGCCCAGGATGTCTACTTTCCAACGCCGTTGAGAGCGTGCCAATTGCGCTTCTGTAGCTCCAGAAAATCCACTTCGAGTGCAGGGAGGTCAGAATCCAACAGCATCTGCAGTCCTTTTTAGTCTCTGAATAAGTTTTTTGCTCAGATCCCTCAATTTCAGCCAAAAAATACCTGAAATCACAGAAAAACACACAAACTCATAGTAAAGTCCAGAAAAGTGAATTTTAACTAAAAACTAATAAAAATATACTAAAAACTAACTAGATCATACTAAAAACATACTAAAAACAATGCCAAAAAGCATACAAATTTTCCGCTCATCAGAAAGCTCTAAATGTCAGCTTTCTAATGCAATTGAAATCACCTCAATTGGACCTCTGTAACTCAAGTTATTCTCCTTTGAAGTGGACATGGTCGCTGGCATAGTCGCTAGCATTTCTGGAAAACGTGAGTCACGATAACGCTAGCGACCAGGGGCTTAATGTTGCCAGATTCTGGAGCTCAAACTTAATATCCACCCCATACTATTATATATTGTTGGAAAGCTCTGGATGTCTACTTTCTAACGCCTTTAGAAGCGCATCATTTGGAGCTCTACAGCTAGAGTTACACTTCTTGGAAGGTGAAGAGGTCAGTTGGCCTTACTACAGGTTGATACCATGTTCATCCTTGCACTTTCAGGGCAAGTTTTCTCCCTCAAATTTAGTGTCCACCATATAGTGCCAAATATGCTTGGAAAGCTCTGGAATCCTACTTACCAATGCTTTTGGAATCATCTCATTTGGAGCTTTGTGGCTCAAGTTATTCTTGTTTGAAGAAGGCATGGTCAGGCTACCAGGTGAGACTTTTGCCCATGTTAACTACCACGTTAATGTAGTTAACGTGGCTGTTAACGTGGGTCTTTTTGCTTCGAAAGTGTTAGTGGAGATCACCTTTTCCACTAACGTTAGTGACGTTAAGATTTTTGCCAGTAAAGAATTTCATAAAAACAGTCGCATTGTAGATATAGTCTCTAAACCGACAGAAATTCCTTCGTACAAACGTTTTGTTTGTCACAGGTAACAAACTCCTAAATAAATTGATAACCGAGTATTTAAACCTCGGGTCGTCTTCTCAAGGAATTGCACGGAGGTATATTCTTATTATTGGCTATGAAAAAGGTAAAATTGGGGTTTTGGAAGTAAGGTGCGAATATATTATATGACAAGTAAAATAAAATAATAATAGCTGTAAAATAAACATTTGGCAAGGTATAAGAACTCGAGGTCCTTCCCTAGTTATCCTTATCAATTGATGAGAATTGGATTTTTCTCCCACTTTGTTAACCTCTAACTATGAAGGTAAGTTAAGTGGATGAATTCCAATTTTCAATCAACAATGAGTTTGATAACTCTAGAGTCACCAATTATTTAACCACAGCCAAGAATATAAAAAGCTAAATTAAAATTATAAATATCTGAAATACCTTCAATTCATTCAAAGCAGTAAAATCTAACATGAAAAATATTCATAAGCCAATTGGGCAACAGGAAAATCCAAATTATTTATATCAATAAAAAAAAGCAATCATCAATCTGAAATATCTCAAATAACATTAATTAAGAAAATCAATCTAAACATGGAACATTGAAAATAAATAAAAATAAAGAACCTGGGATTGAGAGTCACTCCTAAAACTAAGAGAAGTCCTAATCCTAAGAGAGAGAAAATTATGAGTGCTTAATTATGAATACATGCATTCCCCCACTTTATTGCCTCTAGTATGTCTTTTCTGGGCCAAAAACTGGGTTAGAAATAGCCCAGAAATCACTTCCAGCGCTTTTTGGTCCGTACAGGTCGCGGAAGAGTGACGCGGCCGCGTCGTCCACGCGACCGCGCGGATTGGTTGTTGGCTAGGTCACGCGTTCGCGTCGCCTGGCGTCGAGGCAACTATGGCAAATTATATATCAAATCGAAGCCCCAGACGTTAGCTTTCCAACGCAACTAGAACTGTGTCGTTTGGACCTCTATAGCTAAAGTTATAGCCGTTTGAGTGCGAAGAGGTCAGGCTGGACAGCTTAGCAGTTTTTCCAACTTCTTGCATTCCTTCCACTTTGCATGCTTCCTTTCCATCCTCCAAGCCATTCTTGCCCTGTAATCTCTGAAATCACTTAACACACATATCAAGACATCTAATGGTGATAAGAGAGGATTAATAATAAGCAAATATAAGTCTAAAGAAGCATGTTTTCAATCAAAGCACATAATTAGGAAGGGAAATGTAAAACATGCAAATAGTATAAATAAGTGGGTAAAGAGTTGATAAAATCCACTCAATTGAGTACAAGATAAACCGTAAAATATGAGTTTATCAACCTCCCCACACTTAAACAATAGCATGTCCTCATGCTAAGCTCAAGAGAAACTATAAAGAGATGAAGAGGAATGATAGAATGTATGAGATGCAACCTATGAATGCAACTAAATGCAAAAATACTTCTACCTACTTGGTTAAAAGTAAACAATTCTTTTAAGAACATACATGAACTGGATTTCACTAATTCAAATCATAAAAATAAATCACAAATAGACTTGTAAGAAGAAAATAGCTTATGAAAGCGGGAAACAAGGAATTGAGCATCGAACCCTTACTGGTAGTGTATACACTCTAATCACTCAGGTGTTTAAGGTTCGATCTCTCAATTCTCTACTAACCTTGCTTTCTAAGGCTTGCTCTTCATCTAACAATCAACATAAATTTAATGCACCAATACACAAATCAAGAGGTCTTTTAAGGGTTGTAATGGGGTTAGGGTCAAGGTAGGATTGTATTTGGCCAAGTGGACTAAAATTTGAATCCTTAATTAACATAAACTTTCCACCTAACTTAAGACAATCCATTTAATTAAAATACAAAATCTATCTTCCCATTAACTGTGCTTCTCACATGTTTATGCTTTCCAAGTTTTGAGTACAGCTTATATGCATTGATTTCACTATTTATTTTGGGGCATTTTGTCCCCTTTTATTAATTGCTCTTTTCTTTTTTCTTTTTCTTTTTTTCTTTTTATTTTTATTTTTTTTCAATGCATATGATTAAAGTATTGAATGCAATAACATGTGCTCAACCATTATTTTGCACATTTTCACTAAAATATACAACACCCAATTATTCAAACCAAATGTTTCGAAACCCACTTTCCCACACTTAAATCATAAGCATTCTCATTAGTCTAAGCTAATCAAGGATTCAAATTAAGGACATTATTGTTTTTCGCTTAGAGTTAATGATGTGCTAAAATAAAGAACAAAGGGGTAAAATAGGCTCAAATTAGTTTGCAAGGGATAATGGAGGGTTAAGGCTATATGGGTATGTAAGCTCAGTGAAACAAGGCCTCAATCATATAAGTGCATGCATACATTAAACAATGGAAATATAGAATTAAGCAAGACAAAGACCACAATTTTAGAGAGAAAAATACACAGTAAAAAAAATTTTGGTTGATAAAATGCAACCAACTCAAATAGGTTCAAAATCTCACAGGTTTTGTGTGTTCGAACTCTAATCCATGTTCCAAAATAATATTTCTTCAAACAAGTGTAACATTAAATTTTATTCAAATTAGTGAAATGCTCTAAAAGGTTTCTTGAAAAAGAAAATATTACTTTAACCAAGTGGTAAAATATGCAAATATCAAACAAATATGCAAATGCAACAACTAATCTACAAAGAAAATTTAAACATTGGTGTTTGAGACAAGAAAGTACTAACCCATGGAGATCGGTATCGACCTCCCCACACTTAAAGATTGCACCGTCCTCGGTGCATGCTGAGATGTGCAGGTGGACGGGTCTTCTCCAACTGATGCTTTTCTCCAAGGATTTTGTTGATGGACTTGTTTGTCTTCCCATTAAGAAGCTTTTCCTTTCCCTTCGTGGTGGCCATCCTGAAAGAAGAGGGAAAAGAAAAAGTAACCCAAAAAGATAGAAAATAAATAAAATATAATTGGGTTAATGCCAAATGATAAGCGTCTCATTTACATGGTAGCTACAACATGCAAGTGAGAAAATAGTGGAAGGACATGGCAAATCAATGGTGCAAAATTTGCAACAATAGGAAAGAGAAATAATATAAATTTATGTCAATGCAAAAGTAATACAAATATAAAAGATTGGCATTGATTTAAATAATATTACTCAATCAGAATTAAACAAGTCACTAAGCATCAAGAAAATACCAGAAAAGATGTAATAGTTGAATAAGAATATTTGAACACCAATAATAATTTTAGAAAAATAAAAATATGCAATGAATGAAAGGATGCAAATAAATTAAATAATTGGAAGTAAGAGAAAATAAGAAAGGAAGAAAAAAGAAATAAGAAAAGATAAGAAGAATAAGGATTCGGAGAAGAAAAGATAAGAAAATTGGCACTAATTTGGATAGGTTGTACGACGCTGGTGACGCGGTCGCGTGGGTGACGCGGTCGCGTGGTGCGCAAATAAGGTTAGGCGACGCGGACGCGTGGGGCACGCGATCGCGTGACTCGATTTGTGCTAGTGGCGCGAGTGCAGCCTCGCGCTCGCACAACTCTCTTTTCAAAATCTTATTAGTGCCAAATTTTAAGTGACGCGATCGCATGGGGCATGCGATCGCGTGAGTGGGCTTTAAAGGAATATGATGCGGTCACGTGGGTCACGCGGCCGCGTGGGAAGGATTATGCGTTCAGCACCAATCCAGCACCACTCTCGCACAACTTTTGGGTGTGCACCACTTTGACGTCGAAATCTAGGTCACGCGGCCGCGTGGGTCACGCGGTCGTGTGGGAGGCCATTATGCCCATGCGACGCGGACGCGTCAGTGACGCGGTCGCGTGGGTTGATTTGTGCCATTGGCACGCCTCCAGCCATGCTCCAGCGTGACTCTCTGTTCGTTTTTATTTTTCTCTTCTCTCCTTGCGACGTGGACGCGTCGCTGATGCGGTCGCGTCGCGTGGCATCTTTTTTTTATGCAAAATGCAGAATGCAATGCTTAATGTGAATGCTATGCATGATTCCAGGTTCAATAAAATAAAATAAAATTCAAAAACAAAGAAAACTAAATAAAATTAAAATTTTCAAAATGAACGATCATACCATGGTGGGTTGTCTCCCACCTAGCACTTTTAGTTATAGTCCTTAAGTTGGACATTTGATGAGCTTCCTGTTATGGTGGTTTATGCTTGTAATGATAGGAATCCGCACCAATGTTTGTACTTCCAGTAGCCTCCGGGGTCCCAAACTAAGCACGTAAAGCCCTTACGAAGCTTCAAATAGATTCTTAGGCTCTCGGGGTGACAAATGTCAGAATAGATTCTAGTATCCCAAACTTTACCTTTACACCCGTTTTTGTCTTGATCTGCATTTTTCCAGCCGGGTGAAAGGTGATCTGAATTCTCACTGCAGTGACCAAACAGCTTCCTAGACCCATTCAGTTGAGCTCTATACCAACCTTTGCGTTTAAACTTAAAGCTTCCAACCATAATGAACCTTGCAGGATAATTCTTACCACTGACCATCTTCCTTTTACTCTTGATGCCACAAAGAGCTCTAAGTTGACCATCCGTCTCCAGTAGCCCATATTCAAGTGGGATTAGAAAGCTATGGGATATGAATTTTACCCACTTGAATGTTGTGAAGGATGATGGCGACTTAGGGGGAGGTATCTTTAATGAAATTGCAAGCTCCACTCCCTTATGCTCTTCTCTGATAATTACCACCTCTTTGCAAACTTCTTCAATTTCAACCTCTTCCTCTTGGTAGCTCTCTTTCAATTCAATCTCCTTTTCATTGCTTTCCAAGGGCATGGGAGGTTATGCTTCTTCTTCTTGAATCTCCATCTCTTGATCAATCTCTTCCAAGTCTTCAACTATGATATGCTTTGGAGGTTGTACACCCTCTTCAGCATCAATTTCAACCGTCTTGGAAGGAGGCTCTATGTCTTGTCTTTCCCATGGAGGTTCTGCATCTCCTAAGTCTTCAACCACTTCCTCTTCTTCTTGAATAATGACAGCTTCTTCTACTTGTTCTAGTACGAATTCATTCTCTGTCTTGTTCACTGGGGTTTCTGGTATCTCCTTCAT
Organism: Arachis duranensis; assembly: GCF_000817695.3. Taxonomy (NCBI): domain Eukaryota; kingdom Viridiplantae; phylum Streptophyta; class Magnoliopsida; order Fabales; family Fabaceae; genus Arachis; species Arachis duranensis. The sequence goes on from NC_029781.3 coordinate 60,785,979, forward strand.
GCTACGCTCTTCACTAGACTGTCCACATGGGGTATCTCCTTTCTCGTCTAGAAGCCCATTAAATTAATACTTGCCCCAGTTGTTGAGTGGTTGCCTGAAATCGATCCATTGTTTCCTTGAGACGATCCTTTGCCTCTTGATGCACTCAGTTTTCATAAGTAGGATCATAATGCTCTTGGATTGATGGATATGGAGATGGTGAATATTGAAGTGGTGGTTCTATTGAGTAATTAGGTTGGAATTGGGGTGGTTCTATATATGGTTCATATGGTTCATAAGGTGGTTGGTATGGTGGTTGAGGGTTAGGGTCATATAGAGGTGAATGGCGGAAAGGGGCTTGGGAGTGTGGTGGTCCAAAGTTATATTGAGGAAAGGATTCATAGGCATATGGTGGTGTTTGTTGATAGTCCATTAGAGGTAGTTGTTGCCATGAGGGTTGATCAAATCCTTGTGGCTCCTCCCATCTTTGATTGTTCCAACCTTGATGCCTGTTCTCATTGTAATTTCTTCTTCCTGCAACATTATTGTAACCAGACTCATAGCCAAAGGGGTGAGAGTTCATGGTAGTAAGAGAAAATAAAAACAAAAATTAATAAAAAGAAAATATTTTGAAAAAGATATAATTTTTGAAAAAAAAAAAAGATAAGATTTTAAAAAAAGATAAATATTTTTTTTTGAAAATTATTTACAATAACCAATAATAAGGCACACGTTTGCAATTCCCCAGCAATAGCGCCATTTTGACGTTGGGATTTTTGCCAGTAAAGAATTTCATAAAAACAGTCCCGTTGTAGATATAGTCTCTAAACCGACAGAAATCCCTTCGTACAAACGTTTAGTTTGTCACAAGTAACAAATCCCTAAATAAATTGATAACCGAGTATTTAAACCTCGGGTCGTCTTCTCAAGGAATTGCAGGAAGGTATGTTCTTATTATTGGCTATGAAAAAGGTAAAATTGGGGTTTTGGAAGTAAGGTGCAAATATATTATATGACAAGTAAAATAAAATAATAATAGTTGTAAAATAAACCTTTGGCAAGGTATAAGAACTGGAAGTCCTTCCCTAGTTATCCTTATCAATTGATGAGGAATTGGATTTTTCTCCCACTTTGTTAACCTCTAACTATGAAGGTAAGTTAAGTGGATGAATTCCAATTTTCAATCAACAATGAGTTTGATAACTCTAGAGTCACCAATTATTTAACCACAGCCAAGAATGTAAAAAACTAAATTAAAATTATAAATATCTGAAATACCTTCAATTCATTCAAAGCAGTAAAATCTAACATGGAAAATATTCATAAGCCAATTGGGCAACAGGAAAATCCAAATTATTTATATCAATAAAAAAAAGCAATCATCAATCTGAAATATCTCAAATAACATTAATGAAGAAAATCAATCTAAATATGGAACATTAAAAATAAATAAAAATAAAGAACCTGGGATTGAGAGTCATTCCTAAAACTAAGAGAAGTCCTAATCCTAAGAGAGAGAGGAGATAACCTCTCTCTCTAAAACTACATCTAAAACATAAAAGTAAATTATAAGTGTTTGATTATGAATACATGCATTCCCCCACTTTATAGCCTCTAACCTGTGTTCTCTGGGCCGAAAACTGGGTAAAAAATAGCCCAAAAATCACTTTCAGCGCTTTCTGGTCCGTACAGGTCGCGGAAAAGTGACGCGGCCGCGTCGTCCACGCGACCACGTGGATTGGTTGTTGGCTAGGTCACGCGTCCGCGTGACCCACGCGTTCGCATCGCCTGGCATCGAGGCAACTATGACAAATTATATATCAAATCGAAGCCCCGGACGTTAGCTTTCCAACGCAACTAGAACTGCATCATTTGGACCTCTGTAGCTAAAGTTATAGCCGTTTGAGTGCGAAGAGGTCAGGCTGGACAGCTTAGCAGTTTTTCCAACTTCTTGCATTCCTTCCACTTTGCATGCTTCCTTTCCATCCTCCAAGCCATTCTTGCCCTGTAATCTCTGGAATCACTTAAAACACATATCAAGACATCTAATGGTGATAAGAGAGGATTAATAATAAGCAAATATAAATCCAAAGAAGCATATTTTCAATCAAAGCACATAATTAGGAAGGGAAATGTAAAACATGCAAATAGTATGAATAAGTGAGTAAAGAGTTGATAAAATCCACTCAATTGAGTACAAGATTAACCGTAAAATATGGGTTTATCAGTTAGCATCTCCCTTTTCTTCCTCATTAACTACCACGTTAATGTAGTTAACGTGGTTGTTAACGTGGGTCTTTTTGCTTCAAAAACGTTAGTGGCACTCACTTTTTTCACTAACGTTGGCATTTCCCTTTCCTTCCACGTTAACTACCACATTAATGTAGTTAATGTGGAAGCTAACGTAGGCCTTCTTTGCTTTGCAAACGTTAGTGGCGTTCACTTTTACCACTAACGTTCCATGCTCTCCTTCTTCAAAGTTAATGCCACTAACTTTCTCACTAATGTTGGGGCTTCTCTTTTTCTTCCACGTTAATGGCCACGTTAGTGGCACTAACGTAGCCACTAACGTGGCTCTTCTCTGCTTCTTGTTACCTGAAATCAATCAAACAAAGTGCAACAAAGTCTTGCTCTTAATCATGGGATCATGTATCATCCAATTTATCATTCAATTCATGCATAATTCTCATGAAATCATTCAAAATTCACAATGTTTGCTTGAATCATGGTATGATTGCAGTTTCAACCAAATACTTGCTTATTTCCTAAGAAAATGCATGAAACCAACCTAAAGCATACAAAAAATGGCTAGTAAAACTAGCCAAGATGCCCTGGCATCACTTACCCAAATAGCCTACCTTTCATCAACAATTGTTAGCCAAATTTGAGCCTATTTAATCCTTTTTGTTCTTAATTTTAGCACATCACTACCCCTAAGTGAAAAACAATAAATGTCCTTAATTTGGATCTTTGATTAGCTTAGGCAAGTGAGGGTGTGTAACATTTGGGTATGGGAAACTTGGGACATTGGTTGAGGTAAAAGTGTAATTTTTATTTTTGTTGAAAATATTGGGAATTAGGTACATATTCATGCACTATATGTAAAACCATAGGCGTTGACATCTTTGTATATATTTTAGTTTGAAAAAAATATATGAAAAAAAACATATATATAGGCATTGACATCTTTGCATATATTTTAGTTTGAAAAAAATATATGAAAAAAACATATATATATATATAAAAGAAAAAAATATATAAAAAAAGAAAAGAATAAAAAGAGAGAAAAAGAAATAAAAAGGGGACAAAATGTCTCGAAGTAAAGTTCAATAAAAATCATTGCATATGGAATGTGAATTAAAGAGAATGCATGAGTATGTGAAAAAGTAGGAATCATGGGTAGCTACGTTATGTATTAGAATTGTATAGGTTGTTATATGTGTTTGGTGAGAGCTTAGGTTAATCAAAGATTCAAATTTCAAGCTCACTTGACCATATACATCCCTAACTTTACCCTAGCTCCATTACAACCTATGAACAAGTCATCTTGATGAATGTATGCACGCATTGAATAATTGTTGATTGTTAGATGAAAAATAAATCATGGAAAGCATGATTAGAAGAGAATTGAGTGGATCGACCCTATACACTAGAGCAGATATACTTCCAGTGAGGGTTCGATGCTCAGTTCCTTGTTCCTGGCTTTCATGAGCTTTCTTCTTGCAAGTCTATTTGAACTTCATTTTGATATTTGAATCGGTAGGATTTATGAATCATCATAAGATCTTAGCCCAACTTGTTCATACATGCTCTTGGGTATTGATTTACTTTTGACCAAGTAGGAAGAATCATTTTGCATTTAGTTGCATTCATATGGATAGGTGCAAATAGTTTCTTTGCATCGAATAAATGTTCATACCCTTTTCTTGTCCTTTTTTATTCTTAGCATGAGGACATGCTTGGTTTAAGTGTGGGGAGATTTGATAAACCCCAATTTTCTGGTTTATCTTGTACTTAATTTGGGGGATTTTATCAACTTTTCTCACATTTATTCAATGAAATAGCATGGTTTTGAAATTCTCCCTAGATTTGTGCTTAAGTATGAAAACATGCTTTTTAGGCATTAAAATAGCTAAATTTAACTCACTTTAATTCCGTTCAGTGCCTTGATATGTTTGTTGAGTGATTTCAGGTTCATAAGACAAGTATTGGATAGAAGATTTGAGGAGGAAAGCATGCAAAGTGGGAGAACTCATGAAGAAATGAAGGAACCGTAAAGTTGTCAAGCCTGACCTCCTGGCACTCAATAAACCATAACTTAAGCTATAGAGGTCTATATGAGATAGTTTCAGTTGCGTTGGAAAGCTAACATCCGGGGTTTCAAAATAATATAAAATTTTCCATAGTTGCCTGACGTATAGAGGCACCAACGCGCCCTGTATGCATGCGCGCCGATGCTGCACGTGGGTCCACTTTAAGCAATTCATGGCCAGCGATTTCTAGAGCATTTTGGACCCAATCCAACTCATTTCCAATGCTATTTCATACAGAATTCAAGCTTGGGCAAGGGGGGAGCAATTGTTTGGTAGTATAGCATCATGTAGGTTAGTTTCTAGAGAAAGAAGCTCCCTCTTCTCTATAGAATTAGGTTAGGATTAGGTCAATCTCTCATAGATCCATGTTTAAATTCTTGATTTCATCTTGTTTCCTTTACAATTTCTTTTTTCTACTACTCCATTCTTCTTAATTCTCTTGTCAATTTTACTTTTATGTCTCTTTTATGTTCATCGATGCTCATGTTGGATCTGATTTACATTTAATGAAATTTAATGTTGGATATTCTTTTAATTGTTGATTTGTGTTGTAAATTTACTTTTCTTGCAATTGATAGTTGGTAGATTTACTATTCTTGTACTTTTATTACGTTTTCCTTAAATACCCACCAAGTGTTTGACAAAATGCTTGGTTGGGCTTTAGAGTAGATTTTGAGCATTCTTGGCTTGGAGAGAGTAATTAGGTAATCTTGAGTCATGAAAACCCAACTCATGTTGGTGATCTAGAATTGTTAGCTAATATTATTTCCATTGACTCTAATCTTTTGCTGATTTAATTAGTGAGTTGATTGGGACATTTGGATTGAGATTAGCTAGTCTTGTTAGACTTTCTTCGAGTGTGAAGATAATATGATACATTCTTCCATCTTCGAGGATGACGTAATGAGATAGACTCTTGTTATTATTATGATATGATTGATTAATCTTATTTGACGTTCTTTCATGGAAGATAACTTACACCTTCTTCCAATGTTGGAGTTGACTAGTTAAGATGAATTAATCATTATATGACTAGGATAGGAAGCCTATGATCTCAACCCTTGCCATGAATGTCTCTCTTTATTAATTGCTTTCTTTAATTGCTCTCTTTACTTTTCTTGTCATTTGTCTTATTGCCCCTTTTTTTAACCAAACCCATTTGTTCCTTCCTAGCCAATAATCAAACACTTCATTGCAACTCCTTGTGAGACGACCCGGAGTCTAAATACTTCGGTTAATTTTCATTTGGGGTTTGTACTTGTGACAAAACCTAATTTTAGTTTGATGTGAGAGTTGTTTGTTGGTTTGGAGCTATGCTTACAATGAAGTAATTCTTTTCTATAAGAAGAAAAATCTAGACCGACAACAATTTTCGCGCATCAATTTTCTAAGTGTGGGGAGGTCATCCAACCGATCTCCATGGGTAACAATTTCTTTCTTTCAACACCAATTCTTAATTTTTGTCTTTGTTAGTTAGTTGTTGCATTGCATGATAGGTTGCATGTTAGTTAGAATTTGTTCATATTTCACCATTTCTTTTATGTTAGGACTACTTGGTTAGGGTGATGATTTCTTTTTCAAGAAACTATTTTTAGGGCACCCCTACCAATATGAAAAAATTTTGTTGAACTTGCTTGAAGAATTTATTTTGGAACATGGTTTTTGAGCTAAGAACACAAGCATGTGAGGTTTGAGCCTAATTGCATGGTTACATCTTATAACCACTTATTTCCCATTCTTGTGTGCATTATTCTCTTTTTATAATTGTAATCTTTGATTTGTTTGATTCTTTATGTCCATTATTCCATGTATACATGCATTTATATGATTGAGGCCATCATTTCATTTAGCTCACTTACCCAAATAGCCTACCTTTCATCAACCATTGTTAGTCAAATTTGAGCCTATTTAATCCCTTTTGTTTTTAATTTTAGCACATCACTACCCCTAAGCTTAGGCTAGTGAGGGTGTGTAACATTTGGGTATGGGAAACTTGGGACATTGGTTGAGGTAAAAGTGTAATTTTTATTTTTGTTAAAAATATTGGGAATTGGGTACATATTCATGCACTATATGTAAAACCATAGGCATTGACATCTTTGCATATATTTTAGTTTGAAAAAAATATATGAAAAAAACATATATATATATATAAAAGAAAAAAATATATAAAAATAGAAAAGAAAAAAGAACAGAGAAAAATAAATAAAAAGTGGACAAAAATGCCACAAAGTAAAGTTCAATAAAAATCAATGCATATGTAATGTGAATTAAAGAGAATGCATGAGTATGTGAAAAAGTGGGAATCATGGGTAGCTAGGTTGTGTATTAGAATTGTATAGGTTGTTATATGTGTTTGGTGAGAGCTTAGGTTAATCATAGATTCAAATTTCAAGCTCACTTGACCATATACATCCCTAACTTTACCCTAGCCCCATTACAACCTATGAACAAGTCCTCTTGATGAATGTATTCACGCATTGAATAATTGTTGATTGTTAGATAAAAAACAAATCATGGAATGTATGATTAGAAGAGAATTGAGTGGATCGACCCTATACACTAGAGCGGATATACTTTCGGTGAGGGTTCGATGCTCAATTCCTTGTTCCTGGCTTTCATGAGCTTTCTTCTTGCAAGTCTATTTGAACTTCATTTTGATATTTGAATCCGTAGAATTTATGAATCATCATATGATCTTAGCCCAACTTGTTTATACATGCTCTTGGGTATTGATTTACTTTTGACCAAGTAGGTAGAATCATTTTGTATTTAGTTGCATTCATATAGATAGGTGCATATAGTTTCTTTGCATTGAATAAATGTTCATACCCTTTTCTTGTCCTTCTTTATTCTTAGCATGAGGACATGCTTGGTTTAAGTGTCGGGAGATTTGATAAACCCCGATTTTCTGGTTTATCTTGTGCTTAATTTGGGGGATTTTATCAACTTTTCTCACATTTATTCAATGAAATAGCATGGTTTTGTAATTCTCCCTAGATTTGTGCTTAAGTGTGAAAACATGCTTTTTAGGCCTTAAAATAGCTAAATTTAACTCACTTTAATTCCATTCAATGCCTTGATATGTTTGTTGAGTGATTTTAGGTTCATAAGGCAAGTATTGGATGGAAGAAGTGAGGAGAAAAGCATGCAAAGTGGGAGAACTCATGAAGAAATGAAGGAACCGTAAAGCTGTCTAGCCTGACCTCCTGGCACTCAATAAACCATAAATTAAGCTACAGAGGTTTAAATGAAGCGGTTCTAGTTGCGTTGGAAAGCAAACATCTGGCGTTTCAAAATGATATAAAATTTGTCATAGTTGCCTGACGTATATGGGTGCGCACGCACCCTGTACACGTGCGCACCGATGCTGCACGTGGGTCCACTTTAAGCAATTCATGGCCAGCGATTTCTAGAGCATTTTGGGCCCAATCCAACTCATTTCCAATGCTATTTCATGCAGAATTCAAGCTTGGGCAAGGGGGGAGCAATTGTTTGGTAGTATAGCATCATGTAGGTTAGTTTCTAGAGAAAGAAGCTCACTCTTCTCTCTAGAATTAGGTTAGGATTAGGTCAATCTCTCATAGATCCATGTTTAAATTCTTGATTTCATCTTGTTTCCTTTACAATTTCTTATTTCTACTACTCCATTCTTCTTAATTCTCTTATCAATTTTACTTTTATGTCTCTTTTATGTTCATGGATGCTCATGTTGGATCTGATTTACATTTAATGAAATTTAATGTTTGATGTTCTTTTAATTGTTGATTTGAGTTGTGAATTTACTTTTCTTGCAATTGATAGTTGGTAGATTTACTATTCTTGCACTTTTATTACGTTTTCCTTGTATACCCACCAAGTGTTTCACAAAATGCTTGGTTGGGCTTTAGAGTAGATTTTGAGCATTCTTGGCTTGGAGAGAGTAATTAGGTAATCTTGAGTCATGAAAACCCAACTCATGTTGGTGATCTAGAATTGTTAGCTAATCTTATTTCCATTGACTATAATCTTTTGCTAATTTAACTACTGAGTTGCTTGGGACATTTGGATTGAGATTAGCTAGTCTTGTTAGACTTTCTTCGAGTGTGAAGATAATATGATACATTCCTCCATCTTCGAGGATGACTTAATGAGATAGACTCTTGTTATTATTGTGATATGATTGTTTAGTCTTATTTGACATTCTCTCATGGAAGATAACTTACACCTTCTTCCAATATTGGAGTTGACTAGATAAGATGAATTAATCATTATATGCCTAGGATAGGAAGCCTATGATCTCAACCCTTTCCATGAATGTCTCTCTTTATTAATTGCTTTCTTTAATTGCTCTCTTTACTTTTCTTGTCATTTGTCTTATTGCCCTTTTTTTCAACAAAACCACTTTGTTCCCTCCTAGCCAATAATCATACACTTTATTGCAATTCCTTGTGAGATGACTCGGAGTCTAAATACTTCGGTTAATTTTTATTTGGGGTTTGTACTTGTGACAAAACCAAATTTTAGTTTGATGTGAGAGTTGTTTGTTGGTTTGGAGCTATGCTTACAACAAAGTAATTCTTTTCTATAAGAAGAAAAATCTAGACCAACAACAATTTTCATGCATCACATTTATGGTGTTAAATGCTAGCCTGATGCCCATTTCTGGCGTTAAACGCCAGTCTGGCTGCCAATTCTGGCGTTTAACGCCCAGAATGCTATCAGACTGGGCATTAAACACCCATTCTGCTACCTTAACTGGCGTTTAACGCCAACTAGACACCAGACACCCTTTTCTGGCATTAAACATCAGTCTGGCTGCCAATTCTGGCGTTTAACGCCCAAAACACTGCCAGACTGCCGTTAAACGCCCATTTTGCTATCCTTACTGGCATTTAAAGGCCAGTAAGTTCGTCCTCCAGGGTGTGCCATTTTTTATGCTGTTGTTGATTCTGCTTTAATTCTGCAACTGTTTTTATGACTTCACATGATCATCAAACTAAAGAAAACATATAATAATAATGGAAAATAAAATGAAAAAGTAATTAATATAGATAAATAAAATTGGGTTGCCTCTCAATAAGCGCTTCTTTAATGTCAATAGCTTGACAGGAAGCTCTTACAAAGCTTCATAGATGCTTAGAGCATGATTGTGTCCTTGATGATGCGAAATTTGGTGAATTAAAAATTATGAAAATGTGTACGTTGCAAGTATAGTTCTTAACTCACCGGAAATCCACTTATCAATTTAGAAATATGTCACAGAAATTTAAATTTTAAATACTGGGAGTATGAATCCCAGGTCGTCTCCCAACGAGTTGCAGAAAGGTGTGCTGTTTTATTAATTAGATGTTTTCAAAAAGGTTTGAGTTGAATGACAGAAAATTAAATTGATGAATTTGAACAATGTAAATAAAAGCCTTGATTGGGAGTTGATTAGTTGGAGTCCCTATTAGAGTTGGAATGCTCTCAAGATTAATTGATAATTAAAAGTTATTCTGTTTGGTTATCCTTTACTAGGCAAAAGAAAGTCAAACAAGTTGGAATGCTACGTCTGTTCACAAGTTGTAACCTACTTAATTAAAAGGGATTGATGTTAGTGACTAGAAGGCAATCCAACAGTAAACCCAATTACAATCTTTCTCTTAAGCCTTCCAACTCAATTGGTTCTTTTCAATCAACTCCCCATCAAGTTAGGGAACTACTCGCTCATTGTAAATAATAAATCCATAACATATGAAAGGGAATCAAAAGAAGACATGATTATTGGAAGGTAAAATGGATTAAAATGAAAGAAATAATTCTTGTATTAAATAATCATAAAAGTATTCCAATGACAAAATTGAACAAAGCAAGGAACATGGAAGAAATAAACCAAGTTAAGAGAACGAACTAGAATGACGAAGTCTTGATGAGGAAATAACTCTTCTCAATATCCCAATGCCAAAGTAGTAGAAAAATAATATCCTAAAAGTATCAATTGTGTAGAGAGAAAAACCTAGAGGAGGAGTAAAACTAGATCTGAAAACTTCAAACTATATAGAATGAATGTTGTTTTTTTCGTTTCTGCATGTTCTCTGGCTCTTGTCTGCTGTTCTCGGCCGAGAACTGGGTCAAAACAGGGCCCAAAATCGCCCCCAGCGAAATTTGCAGATTATGCAGATTGAGCATGTCACGCGGTCGCGTCGTCCATGCGGAGCGTCATTCGCGTTTTTCCGTGCCACGCGTTCGCGTCGTCCACGCCTCCGCGTCACTTGTGCTTTTCCTTTCCGCGCAGTCGCGTGAGCCATGCAGCTGCATCACTGTGATTTTTCCTCTTCCGCACGAACGCGTGAGCCATGCGGCCGCGTCACTTCTCGCTGGTTGTCTCCTCAATTTCTTGTGTTCCTTCCATTTTTGTTAGCTTCCCTTCCAATCTCCAACTCATCTATGCCCTATAAAGCCTGAAACACTTAACACATAGATCACGGCATCGAATGGGATAAAGGAGAACTAAAATGCATAATAAAAAAAGTCTCTAGGAAGCAGTTTTCGATCATGTAATAAATCCAGGAAGGAAATATAAATGCATGCTAAATTAATGAATAAGTTGGTAAGGATCATGATAAAACCACATAATTATACACAATATAAACCATAAAATAGTGGTTTATCAACCTCCCCACACTTAAATATTAGCATGTCCTCATGCTTAATTGAAGGAGATAAGATAAATAAATATGAACATGTAGAAACTCATGCAATGCAATGCAACCTATATATATGAATGCAACTATATGATTCTTGCCCACTTGATCAAAAGTAAATAAGCTCTTCAAACAATTACAAATCAAATTCCACTAATTCTATCATTATACAGTAAGACAGATAAAAGTTCAAGAAGATAGCTCATGAAAGCAGGGAACATGGAAATTCAAGCATTGAACCCTCACTGATGATGTATGTACGCTCTAATCTCTCTAGTGTATAGGGTGATCACTCTATCCCTCTCTAATTTTGCTCTCTAACTTTTGTTTTTCTCCTAACCAATCAACAATAGTTAATATGCCAATGCAAACATCATGAGGTCTTTTTAAGGTTGTAATGGGGCCAAGGTAAGGATAGGGATATATATATGGTTAAGTGAGCTTATAAATTGAATCTTTAATTAACCCAGCTTTAACCCAACCTATATATTTTATATAACTTTAGAATTCATACCTAGCTACCCAGAATTCCCTTTTACCTTCCATACTCATGTATCAATTTTTATCATATGTGCATTGATCTTTGAAATTTTTTTTTATAGACATAAAAATAAACATAGCTTATCAATGCACATAGATTTTTAATTCTTATAGTTTCACATGAGTAGGTATCCAAATTTCCATTGTATTATCATGACACATTCCCTTAATAACTTTTGTTCCCACAAATTCCCATACTTAACTAGCATACACAATTCTATCTTAAGCTAACCAAAGATTCAATTTGGAATATACAATTGTTTTTCCGCTTAAGGCTAGTAATGTGGTAAAATATAGAACAAATGGGATTTAAAGGCTCAAAATGGTTAACAAAGGCAATTAAAAAGGGTAGGCTTAATTTGGATAAGTGAGTTTAAACAAATAATGGCCTCAATCATATGCAAGCATACAAACATAATAAATATTGGACATATAGGATGAAACAAAATATAGATTACAATCATAGAGAAGTAAAAACACAAGAATAAAATAATTATGGTTAAATAATGTAACCATGCATAAAGGCTCAAATCTTCACAGGTTGTGTGTTCTTTAGCTCAAAAATCATGTTCCAAATACAACTTCAA
>NC_029781.3:60800156-60801830 GCF_000817695.3 Arachis duranensis
AGTGGAAGTCCAAACCTTCAGACAGAAGGAAGGAGAATCCCTCTATGAAGCTTGGGAAAGATACAAACAATTAATCAGAAAGTGTCCCTCTGATATGCTTTTTGAATGGAGCATCATAGGTATTTTCTATGATGGTCTTTCTGAACTGTCCAAGATGTCTTTGGATAGCTCTGCTGGAGGATCTCTTCATCTGAAGAAGACGCCTGCAGAAGCTCAAGAACTAATTGAAATGGTTGCAAATAACCAATTCATGTACACTTCTGAAAGGAATCTTGTGAACAATGGGACTAATCAGAAGAAAGGAGTTCTTGAGATTAATACTCTGAATGCCATATTGGCTCAGAACAAAATATTGACTCAGCAAGTCAATTTGATTTCTCAAAGTCTGTCTGGAATGCAAAATGCACCAGGCAGTACTAAGGAAGCTTCATCTGAAGGAGAAGCTTATGATCCTGAGAACCCTTCAATGGAAGAGGTGAATTACATGGGAGAACCCTATGGAAACACCTATAATCCTTCATGGAGAAATCATCCAAATCTCTCATGGAAGGATCAACAGAGACCTCAACAAGGTTTCAACAACAATAATGGTGGAAGAAACAGGTTTAGCAATGGCAAGCCTTTTCCATCATCTTCTCAGCAACAGACAGAAAGTTCTAAGCAGAACAACTCTGACTTAGCAACCATGATCTCTGATCTAATCAAAACCACTCAAAGTTTCATAACTGAAACAAGGTCCTCCATTAGAAACTTGGAGGCACAAGTGGGTCAGCTGAGCAAGAAAATTACTGAACTCCCTCCTAGTATTCTTCCAAGCAACACAGAAGAAAATCCAAAAGGAGAGTGCAAGGCCATCAACATGGCCGAATTTGGAGAGGAGGGAGAGGCAGTGAACGCCACTGAGGAAGACCTCAATGGACATCCACTGGCCTCCAATGAGTTCCCCAATGAGGAACCATGGGAATCTGAGGCTCACACTGAGACCATAGAGATCCCATTGGATTTACTTCTGCCATTCATGAGCTCTGATGAGTATTCTTCCTCTGAAGAGGATGAATATGTCACTGAAGAGCAAGTTGCTAAATACCTTGGAGCAATCAAGAAGCTAAATGACAAGTTATTTGGCAATGAGACTTGGGAGGATAAACCTCCTTTGCTCACCAAAGAACTGGATGACTTGTCTAGGCAGAAACTGCCTCAAAAGAGACAGGATCCTGGGAAGCTCTCAATACCTTGTGCCATAGGCACCATGACCTTCAAGAAGGCCTTGTGTGACCTAGGGTCAAGTGTAAACCTCATACCTCTCTCTGTAATGGAGAAGCTAGGGATCTTTGAGGTGCAAGCTGCAAAAATCTCACTAGAGATGGCAGACAATTCAAGAAAACAAGCTTATGGACTTGTAGAGGATGTTCTGGTAAAAGTTGAAGACCATTACAGCCCTGCTGATTTCATAGTCCTAGAGACTGGAAAGTGCATGGATGAGTCCATCATCCTTGGCAGACCCTTCCTAGCCACAGCAAAGGCTGTGATTGATGTTGATAGAGGAGAATTGATCATTCAAGTGAATGAAGAATCCTTTGTGTTTAAGACTCTAGGATATCCCTCTGTCACCATGGAGAGGAAGCATGAAGAGCTTCTCTCAAAACAGAGTCAAACAGAGCCCCCACAGTCAAA
>NC_029781.3:60801926-60815129 GCF_000817695.3 Arachis duranensis
TCAAACTCTAAGTTTGGTGTTGGGAGGTTCCAACATTGCTCTAAATATCTGTGAGGCTCCATGAGAGCCCTCTGTCAAGCTACTGACATTAAAGAAGCGCTTGTTGGGAGGCAACCCAATGTTATATTTTATCTATTTTCCTTTGTTATTTTATGTTTTCTGTAGGTTGATGATCATGAGAAGTCACAAAATCAATTGAAAATAGCAAAAACAGAATGAAAAATAGAAAGAAAAATAGCACACCCTGGAGGAAGATCTTGCTGGCGTTTAAACACCAGTAAGGCTAGCAGATGGGCGTTAAATGCCCAGTCTGGCACAATTCTGGGCGTTTAACGCCAGAAAGGGGCACCAGACTGGCGTTAAACGCCAAGAAAGGGCAAGAAGTTGGCGTTAAACGCCAGAAATGGGCACCAGCCCGGCGTTTAACGCCAGAATTGGCATGAAGAGCAATTTTGCTAGCCACTTGGTGCAGGGATGACTTTTCCTTGACACCTCAGGATCTGTGGACCCCACAGGATTCCCACCTACCCCACCACTCTCTCTCTTCTTCACCCATTAACCAATCACCTCAACACCTTTTCCCCAAAAACCCTTCACCTATCAAATCCCATCTTTCTCTTCACCACTCACATCCATCCTTCATAAAACCCCTCTTCACTCCTTCATTTTCACACAACCTAAACACCCTTTCTCCCCCTTTGGCCGAACAACAAAGCCATTTCCATCTCCTTCATTTCTTCTTCTTCTACTCTCTTCTTCTTCTTTTGTTTGAGGACGGGCAAACCTTTTAAGTTTGGTGTGGTAAAAGCATTGCTTTTTATTTTTCCATAACCATTTATGGCATCCAAGGCCGGAGAAACCTCTAGAAAGAGGAAAGGGAAGGCAAAAGCTTCCACCTCCGAGTCATGGGAGATGGAGAGATTCATCTCAAGGGTGCATCAAGACTACTTCTATGAAGTTGTGGCCTTGAAGAAGGTAATCCCCGAGGTCCCTTTTAAACTCAAAAAGAATGGGAGTTAAACGCCCAAACTGGCACAAAAGCTGGCGTTTAACTCCAAGAGAAGTCTCTACACGAAAATGCTTCAATGCTCAGTCCAAGCACACACCAAGTGGGCCCGGAAGTGGATTTTTCTATCATTTACTCATTTCTGTAAACCTTAGGCTACTAGTTCTTTATAAATAAGACCTTTTGCTATTGTATTTTCATCTTGGTAGCTATCTTTAGTCTTATGCTATCTTAGATCATGAGAGCTGGCCTCACGGCCATGCCTAGACCTTGTTCTTATGTATTTTCAACGGTGGAGTTTCTACACACCATAGATTAAGGTGTGGAGCTCTACTGTACCTCGAGTATTAATGCAATTACTATTGTTCTTCTATTCAATTCCGCTTGTTCTTGTTCTAAGATATCACTTGTTCTTCAACTTGATGAATGTGATGATCCGTGACACTCATCATCATTCTCACGTTTATCTTATGCTTAATTGAGTGGTTTTTATCAATTCTTTGCACACTTATTCATATAATTTGCATGAGTTTACATTTTTCCTTCCTGATTTTGTGCTATGATTGAAATCATGCTTCTTTGGCCTTATATTTGCTAATATTAATCCTCTCTAATTACCATTAGATGTCCTGATATGTGTGTTAAGTGTTTTCTGAGATTACAGGGCAGGAATGGCCTAGAGGATGGAAAGGAAGCATGCAAAAGTGGAAGGAATACAAGAAACTGAAGGAATTGCCAAAGCTGTCAGGCTGACCTCTTCGCATTCAAATGGTCATAAATTTAGCTATAGAGATCCAAATAATGAGATTTCAGTTGCGTTCAAAAGCTAACGTCTGGGGCTTCGATTTGAAATATAATTTGCCATAGTGGCCGTACAGCTAGGTGACGCGAATGCGTGCTTCACGCGGACGCGTTACAGTGACGAAAATCAATGTGGCAGATTTTGCAACCAGCGAACCCTGGGCCATTTCCGGCCCAGTTTCAACCCCAGAAAACACAGATTAAAGGCTGCAAAGTGCAGGAATGTAGGAGACAACTCATATTTCACTTTTCATAATTTAGATGTAGTTTTAGAGAGAGAGAAGCTCTCTCCTCTCTCTTAGGATTTAGGATTAGGATTCCTCTTATAGGATTTAGGATTTCTTATTATTTCAACTTACAATTTCTTCTGAGTTCCAGGTTCAATGTTCCTTTTATTTATTTTTCCAATTTAATTTATGAATTTTTCCATGTTAGATTTGAATATTCTATTTAATATAATTTGAGGTATTTTCAGATCTATGATTTGTTTCTTTTATTTATGATATAAATAATTTAGAATTTTCCTTTTTGGCTTTGGTTAAGTAATTGGTGAAGCTTGAGTTATCAAACTCAAGGTATTGACTAAAAATTGGAATTCTTTGTTGATTAATTTGGATTCCACTTGGAAAGACTAGGACTTGAGGATTCATATTGATTTATCCACTTGACTTACCTTCGTAGTTAGAGTGGGAGCAAAATCCAATTCTCATCACAATTGATAAGGATAACTAGGATAGGACTTCCAGTTCTCATGCCTTGCCAAGAGCTTTTCTAGTTATTAGTTTATTCCTTTTGCCATTTAATATTCTTGCTTTTTATCTTATACATTAAAAAAACCCCAAAAACATATCTTTTTCCATAACCAATAAAAAATCATACCTCCCTGCAATTCCTTGAGAAGACGACCCGAGGTTTAAATACTTCGGTTATCAATTTCAAAGGGGTTTGTTACTTGTGACAACCAAAACTTTTGTACGAAAGGATTTTCTGTTGGTTTAGAAACTATACTTACAACGCAATTACTTTTATTCTTTACCGATAGAAAATTCCGTTCGTCAATTTGAACAGATCATTCGAATCCATGAGATTAGAACCTTCGTGGTAGAGGCTAGAACCAATTGGCAGCATTCCCGAGATCTGGAAAGTCTAAACCTTGTCTGTGGTATTCTGAGTAGGATCTCGGATGGGATGACTGTGATGAGCTTCAAACTCACGAATGTTGGGTGCAGTGACAGTGTGCAAAAGGATAGAGAGATCCTATTCCGACACAAGTGAGAACCGACAGATTATTAGCCGTGCGGTAGCTGTACCTGGTATTTTTCATCCGAGACGTGAGATCCGACAGTTGATTAGCCGTATAGAAACCGTACCTAGACCATTTTCACTGAGAGGACGGATGGTAGCCATTGATAACGGTGATCCACTAACATACAGCTTGCCATGGAAGGAAGCACGCATGATTGGATGAAGACAATAGGAAATCAGAGGTTCAGAAGCAACAAAGCATCTCCAAACGCTTATTTGAAATTCCCACCAATGAATTACATAAGTATCTTTATTTTAATTTACGTTTTATTTATCTTTCAATTATCAAAACTCATAACCAATTGAATCCGCCTAACTAAGATTTACAGGATAACCATAGCTTGCTTCAAGCCGGCAATCTCCGTGGGATCGACCCTTACTCGCGTAAGGTTTTATTACATGGATGACCCAGTACACTTGCTGGTTAGTTGTACCAGAGTTGTGAATAGTGTGATCACGATTCTGTGCACCAACAACCAATTCTTCTAGTATAAATTATTTGAGTTGGTGACTAATGTTAGAAATCTACACTTCTTTGCATTATTTGAGTTACTTTTTAATAGTTAGATCTCTAATCAAATTTGTGTTAAATTACTTGCTATTAAGGGTTTTTGCCAGCATTAAAAAAGGTGATGTCGCATGCTCATCATCGAAATTGTGTCAGGTACATATGGAAAAACTTAACGAACAAGTATAAGGACATGCATGTGTAGAACACTTTTACTAAATACACCACTGATGCCGAATTCCAAGAAAATTTGAAGAAATTGAAAAGCATCAATGAAGATGCATGAAGCTACCTTGCAAAATTTGACCCAGCTTGTTCAACCAAAGCTCACTTCAGTCATGGCCTAAACTGTGGCGACCTCACCAACATATGCGATGTTTAGAACGCAAAAGTAGTTAACTATCAATTGAAACCAATTCTTACAATGTGTGAGCATCTTATACCCTTTTTCTAGTTGTTTTTACATTGTTTTTACTTAGATTTCAATTACTTTTACTTGATTTTTGTGCAAAATTCACCTTTGGATGCTACTTTGAGTTTTTCTTGTGTTTTTATGGTTTTAGGTAAAATTCGGAGTAGTTTGGAGAAGCCTGGAGCAAGAAATGAAAATGTTGTCAACAAAACTGGCGTTCAATGCCAGTAAGGGGCATGAAGTTAGAAGCGCGCACTCCCATCTGGGCATTCAACACCCAATCCTAGCATTGAATGCTTGCTTTCTATCCATTTCACATAACAATTGAGCCTCCAAGTGAATTTTAGCACTTATTAGTCTTATCTTATTTTATCTTTGTAATTTTTAATTTAAAATAATATCTTTTAGGTTTAGCATTAATTATTAGGTTAGTATTTAAGGAGAAGATCACTTAGGTTTATTAGATCTTCCTCCTCCCGCACTTTTGAGAACCCTATTTTCTCTGTAAGTTATGAGCAACTAAACCTCTTGGTTAAGGTTAGGAATCCTGTTTATTTCTATGGATTAATATTATTACTTTTCTATTTTAATATATATTTGATTCATTTCTAAGTTGTGTCTCCTTCTTAATCTATGAAACTGGGTAGAACGGAAGTATACTAAGACCAAGGTCGCCTGAACTACAGCTTGAGAACACACCTCCTAGACGACTAATCCACAACCTGTTGGGGACATAGAACATCTGTTCATCCGGGATCTGGGGTGATTAGGGCCTTTGTAGTATAAATTAGTTTTCCGAACTTCACCCTCTAATTCGAATTGAATGACCACGGAAGTGGTGTTTGATGAGAATCAGAGGAGATTAAATTTCTATCGAAATAGGGTTTAATCACTTATAGTTTGCCATAGAATGAATCATTCTTTGTTAAAATATTTAGTAAGAAGTTTAAATCTGGAAACATCTCCGAGATCTTAACTATTTTCTTATATTGATTTTACACCAACCTTTTATTGCGTTTCCTAGTTACCTGTCTTATGCGTTTTCAACAACAACTCCCTTTACTGTTCGCTTGACTAAGCCCAACAAGACAACTATTGCTTGCTCAATCCGACAATCCTCATGGGATCGACCCTCACTCACCTGAAGTATTAGTTGGATGACCCGGTGCACTTGGCGGTAAAGTTGTGCGAGTTCTAATTTCGCGCACCAAGTTTTTGACGCCATTGCTGGAGATTGTTCGTGATTGACAACGACCGATTGTCTAGTTGCTTAGATTAGGTATGTTTATTAGTTTTTTATTATTTACTTTTTCTTTTAAGTTTCAAATTTTCGCTTTTTTATTTTTCTCTATTTTTGATTTTTCCCTTATTTATTTTTTCTTATTTTCTAATTTTAAGTTTGGTGTCCCGTTAGTGATTTTCTTTTTAGTTTAATTAACTTTCCTTTTAATTTTCGAATCCTATCTTGGTTATCTTTCTTGATTTTTGATCTTTATCTTAGTTATCTTTTTCTTGATTTTCAAAATTTTATTTCAGTTATTTTATTTTTCATTTAATTTCAAATTTTAAGTTTGGTGTTTCTTTAATTATTCTTTTTCTTTCTTTTTGAAATTCGAAAACTTTTGAAGCCCTTTCTTCCTAATGTTCGAAAATTTTTAAACTAAATCTTCCTTCTTTATTTTCGAATCTTTTTTTAATTGCTTATTTTATCTTACTTTATTTCTTTTAGGATATCTCACTGGGAGTCCTCTATACTCTGACATAGTGACTCCCACTTTTTCTTTATTTCTTGTTGTTTAGGAACAGGAACAGGGATAAAGAACCTCTTCTTGATCTTGATCCTTAACCTGAGAGGACCTTAAGGCGGCGTATGCAACAAGATAGAGCTTGCAAAGCTAAAGAGCATCTCACAGAAACTTTTGAGAAGGAAGCTAAAGAGACCACTATGGCTGGAGGAAATCCAAACGCTGAGGAGCACACCAGGAAAGTGCTTGGCTCACACACTACATCCACTATGAATTTCTATGGGCGCAGCATATCAGTACTTACCATTGGTGCCAACAATTTTGAACTCAAGCCTCAACTGGTAACTCTAATGCAACAGAATTTTCAATTTCTTGGACTCCCGCAAGAGGACCCAACAAGTTCATATCTGATTTCCTGCAGATCTGTAATATTGTTAAGATGAATGGAGTTAACCTTGAGATTTATATGCCCATGCTATTCCCTTTTGCTATAAGGGACTAAGCAAAGCTATGGCTGGATTCTCAATCCAAGGAGAACGGTGCGCAAAATTTAACTCCGCACAACTGAATCGGCAAGTGCACCTGGTCGTCCAAGTAATGCCTCAGGTGAGTGAGGGTCGAATCCCACGAGGATTGCTGGATTGAGCAAGCTATGGTTATCATCCAGATCTTAGTTAGGCAAATAAAAAGGTAGTTTTGATTGTTGTAGGTGCATAAAAAAATAATAACAAAAGCGATAAATGGATACGGTGGGCTCAGTGATGAGGTGTTAGTTAAGGTTTCGGAGGTTCTTCTTCTTCTAAATTAACACATCATACTCTCTACTTCAACGATGAATGATTTCTTCAATGGCAAGGCTGTAAGTTGTTAAGCCATGGGTCATGGTCATTAATCTCCTCAGGTCTAGACCGAACATCTGAACAGACTAGATCAATTTGGGAGAGGGTGAGCGCGCACCAGTCAATCTCTCTACTGATCCTACTCAAAACACCACAGACAAGGTCGGATCTTCCGGATCAGAAATTGATGCTCTTATGTTTCTAGCCCTTAGAGACACAGGACCCTTAATTGTCCCTGACAAATGGGGTTATATATCACATACCCAATTAATCCAGATAATTCCATTGGAACCCGTGATGCATCCTCAAGCTGTAGCTGAATACTATCCGGGTCAGGACACGTAAGAACTCATGTAGAATCGAGATTCATAAGGATGAAGAACGACAATGCATTATAGAAAAGAATCACACATTGATAAACCACTATTTTATGGTTTATCTTGTGTTTAATTGAGTGGTTTTATCAAGTCTTTACCCACTTATTCATATGAACTACATGATATTACAATCCCTTCCTAAGTTTGATCTATGGTTGGAAACTTGCATCTTAAAGATCTTTAATTTGTGTATTTCAATTTCCTTTGTACCATTCGATGCCATAATATGTGTGTTAAGTGTTTTAGGCTTTACAGGGCAGGAATAACTTAGGGAATGGAGAGGAAGCTTGCAAAAATAGAAGGAACACTAGAAACTACGGAGATAACTAGCGAGCATCGATGCACGCGCGTGGCAAACGCGAGCGCGTGGAATGAAGAAAATCGTGTGGCAAACGCGTACACGCGGATTGAAGTATGCACAAATGATGCGCACGCGTGGACGACGCGGACGCGTGACAAGGAAAATCACCGAATGATGCGCACGCGTGACCGATGCTTACGCGTGACATGCATGATGCCAGGGCATCTTGGCCAGTTTCACTGACCTTTTCTTTACAGTTTTAGGGTAGTTTCATGATTTTATTAGTAAATAAGGCAAGTTTTGGATGAAAATACACTTACACCTTGATTCAAGCAATTATTGTGAACTTTACATGATTTCATGAGGATTAGACAGGAATTGTATGATAAAATTGATGATGTATAATCTCATGACTTGGAACAGAGCTTTGATTCACCTTAATTGCTTGATTTCAGGACAAAGGAAGCAAGAAGAAAACACGTTAGCAGCCACGTTAATCTAATTAACATGGAATGGGACAAGCTTGTAGTGTTAATGGAAAAAGTGATTGCCAATAACGCCTTCGAAGCCATCATAGCGCACGTTAGTTGCCACATTAACTACATTAACGTGGTAGCTAATGTAGAGGAGGAATAGGAGCTCCAACGTTAGTGGTAAAAGTGGTTGCCACTAACGTTCCACAAAGGCACAATGAAGCCACGTTAAGAGTCACGTTAATCCAATTAACGTGAACTCTAACGTGGGATGAAGAACCAATCACCAACGTTAGTGACACTCACCTTTGTCACTAACGTTGGACCAACCTAAGAGTGCCCACGTTAGTGGTCACGTTAAGACCACTAACATGAGAGATAACGTGGAGCTAAGCATGATAAGCCAACATTAGTGACACTCACCTTTGTCACTAACATTGGAGATGGCAATCACTACCACGTTAGTGGCCACGTTAATCTAATTAACGTGAGCTCTAACATAGGAGGGAGGGGCATTTGGAGCGTTAGTGACAAAGGTAAGTGTCACTAACGCTCTCGAAGCTTAGGCATGCCCACGTTAAGGGTCACATTAGTTATACTAACGTGAACTCTAGCATAGGGAAAGGGGGACGTTAGTGCCACTAACGTTGAAGTTAACGTTGATCATTTTGGGTTGGAACGTTAGTCGAAAAGGTGATTGTCACTAACGTTCTCGAACCCACATCCTCACTTAACGTTAAT
Source organism: Arachis duranensis (assembly GCF_000817695.3). Classification (NCBI taxonomy): domain Eukaryota; kingdom Viridiplantae; phylum Streptophyta; class Magnoliopsida; order Fabales; family Fabaceae; genus Arachis; species Arachis duranensis. Next base: position 60,810,435 of record NC_029781.3, read on the forward strand.
GCCACTAACGTCCTAACTAACACCCATGCCTAACTCACACTTTTTCTGCAAACAAAGCTGAGCCCACTGAAGATTGTAACTGCTTCAACTCAAGATCAAAGGCCCATATCTAAGACTTAAAGAACTCACTAGAAGATCAAGAAGAGTAGTATATATAGGGGTAGTTTTGAACTATAAAGAAGCTTTGGCACTTTTGGAAAACTACACTCTATATATTTACTTTCTGCATGTATTATATTCTACCTTTTTTCATTTCCATTTCCAGAGCTATAAACAACTAAACCCCTTTCATTGGGTTAGGGAGCTTTGTTGTAATTTGATGGATCAATTATAGTTTTCATTCTTCTTCCTCTTTCTTTTCTCTTGATTTACTAGAAGGCTTTCGATCTTAATCTAATTGGTTAGTTGTCTTGGAAAAGAAACTCTCCATAATTGGATCTCCTCTGAGCCTTGGAAAAAGGATGAGGAGATCATGCTAAAAATGCTTTCTCATGTTGGACCAAATTGGGGTTTGGGCGGATATAGTGACATGTAATCCTCCTAACACTTTGATTTGGAAATACATGTGGTATAATCAGTGACCACAATTTATCTCTTCCCATGAGCAATTAAATCAAGGAATTGGGCAATTGTTCAAGCTTAGAGAGATTGGATTGCCAAGGAATTGGGATCCAATCACTTAAGATTGCCAAGAAAATCAATGAATGCATTGATTGAGGAAGAGATGAGAATGAACTTGATCCAGAGAATGCAACATCTCCTAAGCCCAATGAATCCCCATCTCTAATCTTACACATTCTCTTTACTTTCTGCCATTTATTTCCATGTTCATCTTCCCAAATCCCTATTTAAGATTCTGCACTTTATTTTCTACAATTTACTTTCTCGCCATTTAATTTCCTACAAATCTCAACTACATTCTATTTAGCTCAACTAGCACACTCTTCCAACTAAGGTTGCTTGACCAATCAATCCCTATGGGATTTGACCTCACTCTATTGTGAGCTTTTACTTGACGACAATTCGGTATACTTGCCGAAGGGAAATTTGTTGAGAGACAAGTTTTCGTGCATCAAGTTTATGGCACCGTTGCCGGGGATTGATTTTGTATCGACACTGATTAAGTTGGAAGTTCACTAGATTGAGCATTTTCTTTTTATTGTTTAATTTGCCTAGTCAATTACTCTTAGTTTCAATTAATTTTCTTCCGCATCCCCTATCCCCTCGTTGTTTTTTTTCCTTGAATTTACTTACAATTCTGCTCACTAACCCATTAACTGTTTGATAATTTTCACTACTCACACTAACAATCACTCTAACAAGAATAATCACTTCATTTGTTTTCTTGTTGTGTGCTCTGTTAGTTGTATGACAGGGAGATGAAACAGAGCTTCAACTTCCTTTGATTCCGAACCTGAGAGGACCCTCCGTAGATTGAGAAGGGAAGCAAGAGGAAAAAAATTGTTGGTGCTGAGGAAGAGAAAGAGTACTTTGAAACAAACATGGAGGAGAACATGGAAAACAACCACGAGAGCTCCTAGGTACTGAGAAACTTGCTCTTCCCTAGTGTCTTCATCTTCATCAGAGAATGAGTATTCATCAAAACTCATGCACTGTAGAATTGCATGCAAAGGAACCTCTATGGTCTCTATATGAACCTTGGCTTCCTTTAGTTCTTGGATAGGGGTTAGTTCCTTGAGTGGGATTTGAGTACTCAGAGGGTGTGCTTTTACTAACATTCAACGCCAGCTCTGTTAGCTCTTTGGGTGTTGAACGCCCTTGCTGTACACCCTTACTAGCGTTAAACATCACTTCCTATATCCTTTTGGGCGTTGAACGCCCAGCAGGGGTATCCAAGTTGGCATTCAGCGCCAGCTTCCCTGGCTGTGTGGGTGTTGAACGCCTATTGAGGGGTTCCTCACTAGCGCTCAGCGCCAGAGTTCCTGTCTGTTTAGGTGTTGAATGCCCAGCCAATGCTCTCTGACTAGCGTTCAACGCCAGCTTTGCTGCCAGGATGGGTGTTGAACGCCCAGTGAGAGGTTCCTTACTAGCGTTCAGTGCCAAGCTTGCTGCCATTGTGGGTGTTGAACGCCCAGTGAAATCTTCTTCACTGGCGTTCAATGCCTTCCCAATTTCTCCAGATATAGCCTCAACCTCAGAGGTGATGGCCTTGCACTCTTTTCTTAGGTTTACTTCAGTGTTACTGGGAAGAGTGTCAGGAGGAGTCTCATGGATCCTCTTGCTCAGCTGACCAACTTATACCTCCAAATTTCTAATTGATGACCTTGTTTAAGTTATAAAACTATGAGTGGTCTTAGAGAGGTTGGAAACCAGAGTAACTAAGTCAGAAAGGCTCTGCTTAGAGGTTTTCATATTCCCTTGAGAAGATGGGAATGGTGGTCTGTTGTTGAACTTATTATGGTTCCTTCCACCTTGATTATTTTTGAAACCTTGCTGAGGTTTCTATTGATCCTTCCATGAGAGGTTAGGATGATTCCTCCATGAAGGATTGTAGGTGTTTCCATAGGGTTATCCCATGTAATTCATCTCCTCCATGGTGGGTTGATCAAGATCATAAGCTTCTACTTCAGAAGAAGCTTACTAAGTACTGCCAGTTGCAGTTTGTATTCCAGTCAAATGCTGAGAGATCATATTGACCTATTGGGTCAAGATCTTATTTTGAGCCAATATGGCATTCAAAGTATCAACTTCAAGAACTCATTTCTTCAGAGGGGTCCCATGGTTTACAGGATTTCTTTCAGAAGTGTGCATGAATTGGTTGTTTGCAACCATCTCAATGAGTTCTCTTGCTTCTGCAGGAGTTTTCTTCAAGTAGAGTAATCCACCTGCAGAGTTGTCCAATGAGATTTTGGACATCTCAGACATACCATCATAGAACACGCCTATGATAGACCATTCTGAGAGCATGTCAGGAGGACATCTCTTGATCAGTTGCTTGTATCTTTCCCAAGCTTCATAGAGGGATTCACCTTCTCTTTGTCTGAAGGTTTAAGCTTCCTCTCTAATTTTGCTCATCCTTTTAGGGGAAAAAATTTAGCTAGAAAAGCATTAACCAGTTTTTTCCAAGAGTCTAAGCTCTCTTTTGGTTGAGAATCCAACTATATCTTAGCTCTGTCTCTTACAGTAAAGGAAAAGAGCATAAGCTTATAGACTTCATGATTTACTCAATTAGTCTTTATAATATCACAGATCTCTAAGAATTCAGCTAAGAACTGATGTGGATCTTCCATTGGAAGTCCATGAAACTTGCAGTTTTATTGCAGAAAAGAGACTAACCGAGGCTTAAGCTCAAAATTGTTAGCTCCGATGGCAGTTACAGAGATACTTCTGCCATAAAAGTCAGAGGTAGGCATGGTGAAGTCACCAAGAACCTTTCTGGCATCTCCTTCAGGTTCGGCCATGTCCTCAATCTCTTGTTCAAGATTTTCTGAGAGGTTTCTTCCAGAGTGTTGTGCTCTAGCTTGTCGTAAGCTTTTCTTTAAAGTCCTTTTAAGTTCAAGATGAGGATTAAAGAGAGGTTCTTTATCCCTGTTCCTGGTCATAAACAAGAAACGAAGAAAGAAGAAAAAAAGAAGCAAAATAGGAGTTCTATGTTCAAGAACAAAGGCCTCCCTATGAGATGTGAAGAAAGAAAAAGAAGATAGAAAAGTGAAGATGGAAGATGAGAGAGGAGTAGAGTTTGAATAAATAGAAGTAAATAGGAGAAGAATTAGAAATAAAAGAGATAAATAAGAATTAAAATATTTTTGTATTTTATTTATTTATTATTTTCAAAAATTAAGGTTAATAATTTAAAAAGAATTAAGAGAGAAGAGTTAGTTAGGAAGTTTTGAAAAATTAAGAGAGAAGAGTTAGTTAGGAAGTTTTGAAAAAGAAAGGAGAGAAGATAAATAATTAATTAAGAAAATGGTTGAAAATAAAATAAGATAAAAGATAATAAAATATTTGAAATTAAACTCCAACCATCCCCTAGTCACGGGTTTGAGGTCATGCCTTCTCAGTTGAACCGGCTTCCCTCTTAAATCTCTCTTCCATTGGGCACCCTCTTTACAAATGACTGTGAGGACTTGGTCCAACCTTTGATCAAAGTTGACCATTCTAGTGTAAGGATGTTCATCTCCTTGCATCATGGGCAAGTCGAATGCCAACCTTACATTTTCCGGATTAAAATCCAAGTATTTCCACCGAACCATAGTAAGCCAATTCTTTGGGTCCGGGTTCACACTTTGATCATGGTTCTTGGTGATCCATGCATTGGCATAGAACTCTTGAACCATTAAGATTCCGACTTGTTGAATGGGGTTAGTAAGAACTTCCCAACCTCTTCTTCGGATCTCATGTCGGATCTCCGGATATTCACTCTTTTTGAGTTTAAAAGGGACATCGGGGATCACCTTCTTCAAGGCCACAACTTCATAGAAGTGGTCTTGATGCACCCTTGAGATGAATCTCTCCATCTCCCATGACTCGGAGGTGGAAGCTTTTGCCTTCCCTTTCCTCTTTCTAGAGGTTTCTCCGGCCTTGGATGCCATAAATGGTTATGGAAAAACAAAAAGCAATGATTTTACCACACCAAACTTAAAAGGTTTGCCCGTCCTCGAGCAAAAGAAGAAAGAAGAGAGAAGAAGAAGAAGAAATGAGGAAGAAGGGAATGGCTTTGTGTTCGGCCAAAAA
>NC_029781.3:60815931-60816743 GCF_000817695.3 Arachis duranensis
CCATAAGCTTGTTTTCTTGAATTGTCTGCCATCTCTAGTGAGATTTTTGCAGCTTGCACCTCAAAGATCCCTAACTTCTCCATTACAGAGAGAGGCATGAGGTTTACACTTGACCCTAAGTCACACAAGGCCTTCTTAAGGGTCATGGTGCCTATGGTACAAGGTAATGAAAACTTCCCAGGATCTTGTCTCTTTTGAGGTAGTTTCTGTCTAGACAAGTCATCCAGTTCTTTGGTGAGCAAAGGGGGTTCATCCTTCCAAGTCTTATTTCCAAATAACTTGTCATTTAGCTTCATGATTGCTCCAAGATATTTAGCAACTTGCTCTTTAGTGACATATTCATCCTCTTCAGAGGAAGAATACTCATCAGAGCTCATGAATGGCAGAAGTAAATCCAATGGGACCTCTATGGTCTAAGTGGGAGCCTCAGATTCCCATGGTTCCTCATTGGGGAACTCATTGGAGGCCAGTGGATGTCCATTGAGGTCTTCCTCAGTGGCGTTTACTGCCTCTCCCTCCTCTCCAAATTCGGCCATGTTGATGGCCTTGCACTCTCCTTTTGGATTTTCTTCTGTATTGCTTGGAAGAGTACTAGGAGGGAGTTCAGTAATTTTCTTGCTCAGCTGACCCACTTGTGCCTCCAAATTTCTTATGAAGGACCTTGTTTCAGTCATGAAACTTTGAGTGGTTTTGATTAGATCAGAGACCATGGTTGCTAAGTCAGAGTGGTTCTGCTTAGAACTCTCTGTCTGTTGCTGAGAAGATGATGGAAAAGGCTTGCCATTGCTAAACCTGTTTCTTCCACCATTATT
>NC_029781.3:60816915-60817645 GCF_000817695.3 Arachis duranensis
GTTTCTTCCTCAGATGAAGCTTCCTTAGTACTGCTTGGTGCATTTTGCATTCCAGACAGACTTTGAGAAATCATATTGACTTGTTAGGTCAATATTTTATTCTGAGCTAATATGGCATTCAGAGTATCCATCTCAAGAACTCCTTTCTTCTGATTAGCCCCATTGTTCACAGGATTCCTTTCAGAAGTGTACATGAATTGGTTATTTACAACCATTTCAATTAGTTCTTGAGCTTCTGTAGGCGTCTTCTTCAGATGAAGAGATCCTCCAGCAGAGCTATCCAAAGACATCTTGGATAGTAAGAGATCCTCCAGCAGAGCTATCCAAAGATATCTTGGATAGTTCAGAGAGACCATCATAGAACATTCCAATGATGCTCCATTCAGAAAGCATATCAGTGGGACACTTTCTGATTAATTGTTTGTATCTTTCCCAAGCTTCATATAGGGATTCTCCTTCCTTCTGTCTGAAGGTTTGGACTTCCACTCTAAGCTTACTCAATTTTCAAGGTGGAAAGAACTTTGCCAAGAAGGCATTGACTAGCTTTTCCCAAGAGTTCAGGCTTTCTTTAGGTTGTGAGTCCAACCATATCCTAGCTCTATCTCTTACAGCAAAAGGGAATAGCATAAGTCTGTAGACCTCAGGGTCAACCCCCATTGGTCTTGACAGTGTCACAGATTTGCAAGAATTCAGCTAAAAACTGATGAGGATCTTCCAATGGAAGTCCATG
>NC_029781.3:60817957-60819113 GCF_000817695.3 Arachis duranensis
AATTGTGCATTAAGGAATAGTGTTAGTCCATAAATAGAAAGATGTGAGAAGAGGGGAAGAAATTTTCGAAAATTAAGTAAAAGATTTTAAAAACATTTTGAAAAATACTAATTGATTTTCGAAAATTAAGAGTGGAAAAGAAATCAAGTGATTTTTGAAAAAGATTTTGAAATTAGAAATTAAAAAGATATGATTGAAAACTATTTTGAAAAAGATGTGATCAAGAAGATATGATTTGAAACACAATTTAAAAAGATTTGATTTTAAAAATTAATTACTTGGCTAACAAGAAAAGATATGATTCAAACATTAAACCCTTCTTAATAGAAAAGGCAACATACTTGAAATGTTGAATCAAATCATTAATTGATAGCAAGTATTTTTGAAAATGGAAAGAAATTGATTTTGAAAAAGATTTGATTGAAAGATTTGATTTGAAAAAGATTTGATTTTTGAAAAGATTTTGAAAACTAAAAAAAATTTGAACTGAAAACAGAATCTTCCCTCTTGTGCCATCCTGGCATTAAACGCCCAGAATGGTGCACATTCTGGCGTTTAACGCCCAAACCACTACCCTTTTGGGCGTTAAACGCCCAGCCAGGCACCCTGGCTAGCGTTTAAACGCCAGTTTGTCTTCTTTACTGGGCATTTTGAACACCCAGCTTTTTCTATATAATTCCTCTGCTGTATGTTATGAATCTTCAATTCTCTGTATTATTGACTTGAATAGACACAAATTAAAAATATTTTTGGATTTTTAATGATGAGGAATAATTAAAATGCAACTAAAATCAAATAACAGTGCATGCAAGACACCAAACTTAGCAGTTTGTATACTACTGACACTAACCAAATAAGAATGCATATGAGACACATAAACACTCAAGTCAAGAGAATTTAAAAATCAGAGCAATGAAACCGTCAAGAACAACTTGAAGATTAATGAAGACACATGCATGAATGCAAAAAGAACAGAAACATGCAATTGACACCAAACTTAACATGAGACTCTAGACTCAAACAAGAAATATATTTTTGGATTTTTTTCGAAAATTAAGTGGAAAAAGAAAATAAAGGTATCAAAATTCTTAATGAGAATTCCAGGAATCATGCAATGTTAGTCTAAAGCTTCAGTCTAAAGAAATTAGACATGGCT
>NC_029781.3:60819303-60819624 GCF_000817695.3 Arachis duranensis
AAGTTGTCCAAACTCAACAATCCCCGGCAATGGCGCCAAAAACTTGGTGCTCGAAATTGTGATCATCCATGGCGCCATCAACATGGTATGCTCTATTGCAATCTCAACTCTTTATCACAACTTCGCACAACTAACCAGCAAGTGTACTGGGTCGTCCAAGTAATAAACCTTACTCGAGTAAGAGTCGATCCCACAGAGATTGTTGGTATGAAGCAAGCTATGGTCATCTTGTAAATCTTGGTCAGGCAGACTCAAATGGTTATGGATGATGTATGAATAAAACATAAAGATAAAGATAGAGATACTTATGTAATTCATTGG
>NC_029781.3:60819933-60844536 GCF_000817695.3 Arachis duranensis
TCACAGTCATTCAATTCTTGAATCCTACTCAGAATACCACAGACAAGGTTTAGACCTTCCGGATTCTCTTGAATGCCACCATCAATTCTAGCTTATACCACGAAGATTCCGATTAAGGGATCCAAGAGATAAACATTCAAGCCTTGTTTGCTTGTAGAACAGAAGTGGTTGTTAGGCACTCATTCATAAGTGAGAATGATGATGAGTGTCACGTAATCATCACATTCATCATGTTCTTGGTTGCAAATGAATATCTTAGAACAAGAATAAGCCGAATTGAATAGAAGAACAAGAGTAATTGCATTAATACTCGAGGTACAGCAGAGCTCCACACCTTAATCTATGGTGTGTAGAAACTCCACCGTTGAAAATACATAAGAACAAGGTCTAGGCATGGCCGTGAGGCCAACCTCCCAATGATCTAAGATAGCATAAGACTAAAGATAGCTACCAAGATGAAAATACAATAGTAAAAGGTCCTACTTATAGAGAACTAGTAGCCTAGGTTTTACAGAGATGAGTAAATGACATAAAAATCCACTTTCGGGCCCACTTGGTGTGTGCTTGGTCTGAGCATTGAAGCATTTTTGTGTAGAGACTCTTCTTGGAGTTAAATGCCAGCTTTTGTGCCAGTTTGGGCGTTTAACTCCCATTCTTGTGCCAGTTCCGGCGTTTAACGCTGGGAATTCTTGAGCTGATTTGGAACGCCGGTTTGGGCCGTCAAATCTTGGGCAAAGTATGAACTATTATACATTGCTGGAAAGCCCAAGATGTTTACTTTCCAACGTCATTGAGAGCGCGCCAATTGGGCTTCTGTAGCTCCAGACAATCCACTTCGAGTGCAGGGAGGTCAGAATCCAACAGCATCTGCAGTCCTTTTTAGTCTCTGAATCAGATTTTTGCTCAAGTCCCTCAATTTCAGCCAGAAAATACCTGAAATCACAGAAAAACACACAAACTCATAGTAAAGTCCAGAAAAGTGAATTTTAACTAAAAACTAATAAAAATATAATAAAAACTAATACTACTCAATATCAAACCTGTAGGCCTTGTTTGTCCTCCTATTAGTGTACTCCACGCCATATGTTTCCAACATAAAATTCTACAAAATGAACATCAGTTAAATCATATTTCTACCGAACCGAACACAATTCATATGCTGAATAAAACATGAAAAACATTCAATCATCAAGAGAAAAGTTTTATTCATACAAAAGAACTCAATAGAATAGGAATTAATAGTGAATAAGAAATTTATCTTTTCACAATATCCAGTGGCACAATGTATATTTGTTCCTGATACCGCCGAACTTTGATTTGGTTGAGAATCATGCTATGTATACTGACAACCTACATGAAGAAAAGTTATGAGATATACTGTATAAGAGTGTTTAGAAAAATTATTATTGTTAACACAATTGGGAAATAATTTACCGAGGCATGCACTTGTTCTTTGCGCATTAGAGACATGAAATATTCTCTTAACCCCTTGTAAAGTGCCTCATGTTTCAAGACAAATATTGCATCATATTCATTGCTACCATCTCTTGTCTGTTTCACATGTGTCATCCAATGATAAGACTTTTCAATCAACTCGTTTGTGATTTTTATCTTTTTCTCCGGGGTTTTGTAAACTTAAGCAGCTGGTAAGGATGGCTCTGAAATTGTTGCTTCAGTAAACTTTAATGCTGCTGTCACTCTAGTATCTACCACCGACTCTTCCAATATTTCAAGTTGTGAAACACTCTCTTGAGAGGGCTGAGTTGGTTGAGATACTGGTGGACTTATCCCAAGGCTAAAAGAAGGCCTTTCATATTCCCTTTGCCTAGGTTGAGCAGCACTGCAAGATGATAGATATTTAACAATGATATTAAACAAAAATAATATTAATCATTATAGTGAACTGAAATCAAAACAAATAGTGAACCTAAATCCAAACCTACAGTGAACCGAAATAATATTAAACAAAAATGATATTAAAGAAATGCAAGTAACATACCTATCAAATGATGACAAGATTAGAGTTTCTTGTTCTAATTGTTATGCCACCAAAGGTTCTTGGGATTGTTCTTCATCAGAAACTTCATAGACATCATCATCTTTGAAAACCTCTTCAATAATAGAACTTATAAGAGACACCATAACACCCTGCTTTTTTAGTTCTAGAGGGCAGCTATAAGAAATAGAAAAAAGTCCAAAGACAACAACACATTGAATTTATTTCTGGTTTCAACTGAACCATAATTAAACCATGTATAAACAGTAAACATTATCGGTATTTATATAAGCAGTAAAACTTACACATCAATATGTGCTTCTTGTTCGGATTGCTATGCTGTTGGTTCTTTGCAGGGCTGTTGTTGCTGTTCCAGAGGTCTGCTGCATTAAACAGTAAAAATTTTTATAATTATCCCAAACTATTATCATATTTAACAATGATATTTAACAAAAATGACATTAATCATTATAGTGAACCAAAATCCAAACTTATAGTGAACCTAAATCTAAAGTTATAGTGAACCAAAATATATTAAACAGAAGTAATATTAAATAATTTTATGCTTACACATTACCAGGTGCTTCTTGTTCTGATTGCTGTGCCATCAGAGGTTCTTGGGATTGTTGCTATTGTTTTTTGGTAGGGTTGTTGCATTAAACAGAAAATAGTTCAATAACAATCAAGAGTTATTATCCTATACCATTAAAATTAATAAAAAGAATTTTTATGTGAAACTTACTCTTTCTTAGAAACTTCATAGACATAGTCATCTTTGAATAAGTCTTCAATTACAGAACTCGTAAGAGACACTGTAACACCCTGCTTTTTGGGTTTTGGAGTGCAGCTATAATAAACAGAAGAGAGTCCAAAGACAAGAACACATTAAATTCATTTCTGGTTTCAACTGAACCATAATTAAACCATGTATAAGAAGTAAACATTGAACAAGATTCATGTGGTGAATAAATATTTATTAACTTACTCATTATTAGAAGTTTGTTGTGTTCCATTTTATGGAGGGACATAGATGAAGTCCTCTCTGATCAACTCTTCCTGAACAGAACTTGGAAGAGACAATACAAGAGGAGGTCTAAGGAATGTAAACAAGGATAAAGTTAATGTTGAATAATTAGAATTTGATTTGAAAAATACGAATTTGCACATTGAAAAACTCACACTTCCAAAGGTTGAGAACGAGTTTCTTATCGAAATTCAACGATTTGTAGCTCAGAATCAGGTGTAGCTCTAGTGATATTTAAACACATTTTCCTTGTGATTAATTAAACAAAAATTATTAACTAAATCTAAAAGAGTAACATAAATATTTTTAACTTACATTGGTGGAGTTTTAAAAGTCTTTCTTGGGAAGATTTTCTTTTTTCTAAAATATTTGACTGGGCTTTCTGGGGTATTTTTCCTAAAAAAAGATAACAAATTAAAATTAGAAACTAAGATTAAAAGTAGAGGTCTAGAAACACATTAAATTCATTTTTGGGCAACCACTAAACCGAAAGTATAATATGCAGTGAGCCAATTGACCTGGTATTGCCCGTGGCATTTACAGAAGGTGTAGAGCTTCCTTGAGTTAGTAAGAGTTGCTCGCTATCCAGATTTACAGTCGACACTCTAAGAAAGATAAATAAATATTTGTAATTGAATCTAGAGGAATTAGAAAAGGTTGTAGGAAAAGTAAGAAAAGAAAGAAAAAGAACTCGGGAATAATAAAGTGAATCTTACGTCTAAAAGGATTCATTTTGTGCTTTTGGAGAGTCAAACTGATCCGGAGCAATGTTTGTTGACTGAGCTCCATCATTTCTTTTCTTTGATCTCTTTTCTTTTATCGTCTCCATGCTCGTTTTCATCTTTTTGCAGCATTATCTTTTTTCTTGTTGATGATCGGATAATTTATATGCTTTTTGGCATTGTTTTTAGGTAGTTTCTAGTATGTTTTAGTTACTTTTTAGTATATTTTTATTAGTTTTTATCAAAAATCACATTTTTGGACTTTACTATGAGTTTGTGTGTTTTTTGTGATTTCAAGTATTTTCTGGCTGAACTTGAGGGACCTGAGCAAAAATCTGATTCAGAGGTTGAGAAAGGACTGCAGATGCTCTTGGATTCTGACCTCCCTGCACTCGAAGTGGATTTTTTGGAGCCACAGAAGCCCAATTGATGCGCTCTCAATTGCATTAGAAAGTAGACATCTTGGGATTTCCAGCAATGTATAATAGTCCATACTTTGCGTGAGATTTGATGGCCCAAATTGGCGTCCAAACACCTAGCAAAGACCCTTTTCTGGCGTAAAACGTCAGAACTGGCACCAAAATTGGAGTTAAACGCCCAAACTGGCACCAAAACTAGTGTTTAAACTCCAAGCAGAGCCTATGCACGTGAAAGCTTCAATGCTCAGCCCAAACACACACCATGTGGGCCCCAGAAGTGGATTTTTGCACTATCTACTCATTTTCTGTAAACCTAGTTCACTAGTTTAGTATAAATAGCACTTTTTACCATTGTATTCACATCTTTGGACCATTCTTCGATCCTTAGATCAGGTCTTGGAACCCTATTTTGAATGCATTATGCTATTTGGGGAGGCTGGCCATTCAGCCATGGCTAGACCTTGTTCTTATGTATTTTCTAACGGTAGAGTTTCTACACCTCATAGATTAAGGTGAGGAGCTCTGCTGTTCCTCGAGTATTAATGCAAGTATTATTGTTTCTCTATTCAGTTCACGCATACTTCTTCTCCAGGATATACTCTCGTACTTAATTCAGTTAAGTCAAAATGAAGGGGTGACCCATGACAATCACCCAATCTTCGTTACTCGCTTAACCAAGATCCGCGTGCCTGACAACCACAAAGCGGTCTAGATGATGTTCAACATAGTCATTGGACAACAGCTGGAGTATACCCTCTTTGGTCTCTAACCCACATATCTGAGTCACCTTTCCTGACAACAGAGCATTCGAATCTGTGAAGTTAGAATGATACATGCTTGGAAAGACAACATGGGCATTCTAAAACAAAAGGGCAGAATGGGAATTTCACACTTCCAGAGGACCCCATCAATAGAGCACGTGCAAAGAAGCTCAAGGAGAGTTTTGGAAACCTGGCAGTGCTTGTGCATATGGAGTTACATCAAGTTCTAACCAAGGAAGAATGGGCAAGGCCCATTGGGCTAAGTCAGGATAGCAAGAAGCCCAATAATGCTTTCCGAATTCAGTGGGAGGCATAATTTATTTTTAAATTTCGAAATTCTAGACTCTTGTTTTAGTTTTTTATGTGGTCAAAAGTTTGTTAGAAGACTTATTTTAAATCTGTTATGCTTAGTAGTATTTTTAGGGATTTTAAATTTAAATCAAATATGATCTAATCCAATAAGATCAAATCTGATTTAAATTAGTTATCTTATCTTTTAGTTAATTGTTAGGTGCCTATTTAAACACCTTTGGTGAGACAATTTACATAACTTTGATAAATAAATTTCAGTTGCTTTTAAGCACTTTTTATTGTGTGAGAAGTGAGATAAGTGATTTGCTTCACTTGTTGCATGAGGAAGATTGGAGGATCCAACACTAAGGTGATCTGCGTGGTGGTTTCTTCCAGTTTTCGCCCCTCTGATCTAGGTTGTCAAGGACAAGTTCTTTGAAGGTCTAGTAGGGAATTCTTTCCGGTGACCTAGGTTACTAAGAACAGGTATCTTAGAGGTCTAGTAGGAAAAATCCATTTATCTATTCTTTTTAAATTCCTTATCATCTGGTATTAGTTACAGGTCGTACGTAAATTCTTATTTATCTACACATTCCATGGGTCTTGTTTAATCTCTTTATTTTTCTCTTCAATTTCTGCAATTTACTTTAGATAAAAAAAGCGAAAAAAAAACTCTTCCTTAAATTCTATTACTGCAATTCCAGTTAACAAAAAATATAAACGTTTAAAAAAAGCAAAAAAAAAAACAAAATTTTAAATTTTCCCGTTGTTTATCTTTTCAAATTTTCCTTGGGTTCCACTTAGGATCTAATTTTGCTAGTTTTTGTCATCCTAGTATCACTCTTTGTTTCCTTTTTTTCACATACTTTATTTGTCTTCTTGTCAAGTTGAATTTTTCTATCATTCAGATTATCTTAGTTTGGTGTCTCAATTCCTCATCTTCCGAAGTGCAACTTGTTAAGGCAACCCAAGAATGGAAAAAGGCAAGAGTGGTAAGCTCATCAGAGGGTAAAAGCCACGTATTGAGTGAAACACGAGTGTCCTATTCCAAGTGATACACGTGAGAAGAGTGCTGTAAGGTCTTTTCTTTTATAGGTTCATTGATGGCTAACACTGAAGGGAACCCCGATCCACAACTAACTTTCCGCCTCGACGCATTTTCCAGCATCCTTACAGGGATTCAACAACGTCTTGATGACATGGATTCTCGAATTAACTCTTTTTTCCCTAGGCGAAAAGTACGGTCATGAGAATCTATTCATAATGATTTTACGGAGTCTGAGGAGGAGACTTCATCCAGATCCTGCCATCATAGACAACCGGTAGATGTTGATAATAACCTTAATGCTATCAAGATGCGCATCCCAGAATTTAAAGGCAGAAGTGACCCTGAGGCGTACCTGGAATAGGAACGCAAGGTAGAGCTCCTATTTCAGGGTCATAACTACACAGATGTAAAAAAGGTAAGGTGATAAACGAAATTTAGCATGCCGATATAGAATTCAATAATGGATATAATCGTGAGTATAGTCTAATCGACATTCAAACTTCGCATCAAACAATCCTACAATCTATAACCGAGAGTACTAGTCTCCCGAGTCGTCCTCCCTTGGAATTGCTAGAGAATGCATATTATTGATTAGGAAGCCTTGTTATGATTCTTTTGAAGTTTAGCGAAAGTAGATGACAAACAATCAATATTAGAAGACTTGGCCTAGGGTTGGCATTAGAAATTCTATCATTATAGTTTCCTTCAATGACGATAACAATTAAGCTTTGCTTCACTTAGTTAACCCCTAGGTATAGAGGAAAGTCAAATGAGAGTAACTAACTTGAGTCACAAGTCCTAGTTTTACCCTAGGGAAATCTAGCTTTAGTGTACTCCAAGTCAATTAGCAATTCCTAATTTCAAATTAACAATTGACATTAACTATTCAACTTTTTCTAATGGTCCAAACCCTATGCCAAGTAAGAAAATTTTTACTCCATATCTAGTGTTGGCATTTTATCAAACAATTGATGAGAAAGGATGAAAGACATAGTAAGAATGAGAAGAAATTTAGAATTAAAAGTACTTCAACACAAGAAATTAACAACAATCAACAAAGAACAACAATAGAAATGAACTTTTCAAGGAATTGATAGAATCCAAAACTACAAAGTTGAATCTAAGATCTATAAGAATTGAACAATTATAAGCACTAATTGAGATTAGAGAAGAGGATCTATAACATGAACAAAGTAAATTGAGAGTTGCAATAGATCTCACCAAGGAATGGTTGAGAATTGAGAAATTGAAGAAGATGAACCCTAATGAGAGGTTGGAATCTCTCTCTCTACCCAAGAGTGTAACTACCCCTAGGAAAATATCTAGAACAATGTAAAAATGAGCAAAAAGTCCCCTAACCCTTCAACCCTTGGTCTTTTTTTAAGCTTTTCCCGCCAAGGCACTTCCCCAAAATGGGATCTCCAACTGTCTCCACGCCCACGTCACGTGACCTTTAAAAAATCATATTCAAGCATCGGTGCGCACGCGCAGTGTACGCGTGCGTGCCACTGGGGCATCTTGCAATTTGCGCGGAAGCGTGACATACGCGAACGCGCCCATGAGGGGTCATGGCTTAGCCGCTACATGCGCCAGCTCGTAGCTTGGCTCCTGACTTTGGCTTCTGGCTGCGCAATCCACGCGGGCGCGCCAAGTACGCACACGTGCCCTTGCTTAAGTTTCCAAAGCTCATTTTCTCATGCTCCTTCCCTTTGCACCCACTTTCCTTCTCTCTTATGGGTCATCCCTGCCCTATATTCTGAAACCACTTAACACACAGGTCACGGCATCAAATGGCACCAAGAGAGGATTAGAAATGTATCTAGTTTAGTGCAAAATAAGCATGTTTTCATCCGTGAGGCAAAAATTAGGAAAGGAGCACAAAGTCATGTATTTTCATATGAAAAGCGTGTGGAATCATTGATAAAACCCTTGAAATCAATACAAGATAAACCCTAAAAGTGGGGTTTATCAACCTCCCCACACTTAGATTCTAGCATGTCCTCATCCTTAGAGAAATGCAAAAGACCGAAGGATCATAAAGGTATAAGACTCATGAGGTGTAATCTACTTACATGAATGCAACTATGACTAGTGCTACTATCTACTTAGTTAGGAGCAAATCACCCTTCCTAAGATACATTCAAGCATATAGGGCAAGATAGTGGGCAATGCATGAGACTTACCAATTTTTAATCATCAAAGTGAAATATACACAAGTGTTTACACTCTATTCGCCCAAGTTTTTAGGGTTGATTCTCTCAATTCTCTCCTAATCATGCTTTCCAAGATTTGTTTTCCATCTAACAATCAACATTTATTCCATCCATGCATACAAGTATCATGAGGTCTTTTCTTTAGGTTGTAATGGGGCTAGGGTCAAGGTAGGATGCATATTTGGTTAAGTGAGCTTGAAATTTGAATCTTTGATAAGCTTAAACTTCCCACCTACCCTATGACATCCTATACAATTTCAAAGCTAACCTAACTACCCATTCTTCACTTTTTCACATACTCATGTATCCCTTTTCATTTCACAACACTCATGCATTGAATGTATTGAGCTACACTTTGCTTTGGGGCATTTTATTCCCTTTTTATTTCTTTCTTTTTCTTCTTTTCCTTTCTTTTTCTACAATTTTTTTTGTTTTCCATATATTTTTTTTCTTTTTCTTTTCTTTTCTCATTTTTTTTATATACAAGAGTATCAATGCATAAGGTTTTACATTTGATCAATACATGAGTATGTGCCCAATTCCCAATATTTTCAATAACGATACAAAACTACCCTTTTTCCCAACCAATGTCCCAAGTTTTTCCCACTCTTGAATGATGCTCACACGCACTAGCCTAAGCTAATCAAAGATCCAAATAAGGACATTTATTGTTTTCCGCTTTAAGGCTTGTAATGTGCTAAAATAAGAATAAGTGGGTTAAGCGTAGGCTCAAATCTGGCTAACAATGGTTGTTACAAGGTAAGGCTATTTGGATAAGTGAGCTAATGAATTGATGGCCTCAATCATATAAATGCATGAATACAAGGAATAACAAACATATAGACTCAAACAAAGCAAGGATCACACTCATAGAGAGAGAACAATTGCACACAAGAAAGAAAATAAGTGACTATACGATGTAGCCACACAACAAGGCTCAAAGCTCACTAGCTTGTGTTCTTAACTCAAAATCCATGTTCCAAAGTACAATCTTCAAACAAGTTTAGCATCAAAAATTTCAAAATTGGCAATGTCAAGGTTGCCCCAAAATCTTAGTTTTGCCCTAAGGTATTAGTTTCCTAGGAGAGAGTTCTTTGTTCCAACCAAGTAAATTTATAATGCAAATGGTGTCGAAGAAAACCTAATCATGCAACCTATCCTAACTACAAAGGAGTTCTAAAATTTATTCGGGTGTTACCTACGGAGATCGGTCAGCCGACCTCCCCACACTTAAAACTTAGCACGGTCCTCCGTGCTATAGGTGATGCGCAATGGGTGGTCGAGTCCTGAGTGTCCTTCATCTCCTTTGTCATCGCTATTTCCGCTTGAGGTTGCAATAGATGTGGAGATATCCGGCTCCTCCATAGGTGAGGCGACAATGCTTAAAAGCTTCTCCACGTGAGCATATCGGCGCTAGTTACGCCTCTCATAACGGTCCAACTTCTTGTGAAGGTCTTCAAGGCGTTGGGTGGCTGATTTTTGTGGTGTGGATGAAGTGGTAGTGTTGCGAGTGGGGGTGGTCATTCCAAGGTCCTTGGTAACTTCCGGAGGCTTGAGGCACCTCTTAGTTGGAATAACATCGCCCTCGACCGGGATTGAGGTCCTCCTATCTTTAGCCTCGCAGTGGACACCGGCTGCCGCGACTAATTTGGTCACCATAGCGGGGAAGGGTAAGTTTCCCTTAACATGAATGCGCCCCATGGATTGTCGAATGGCATGCAGAATGTCGACCGGTTTCTCGGTTAAGATGCACCATACCAATAAGGCAAGCTCGGCGGTAATGGATGACCCATGGGTGCTCGGGAGCACGTAGTGAGCTAGGATTTGGGCCCATGTCGCGGCTTCTTGAGTGAGGAAACGTGCATCTAAACCCTTTGGTCATTGCTTTATGGTCCCTCGAATCCAACATGCTTCGGGCAAAGCTATTACGCCGAGGAACACGCTCCAATCGAACTCACGTTCATCGCATGCTGACAAAACTTCTTGATAGGCGTCATATCCATCCGCTAATGACCCAATCTTAAGTACTCCTTGGATGGCTTCCACTATGACTGATACTTGCTTTCGGTGCACAAAGATTGATGTGAGAAGGGGTGAGTGGTAATTGGAGTAAAACTCCACCACCCATGATAAATTGACCTCCTTTGGTTGCCTCAAGATGAATCTCCATTGCCTCCGGTCAATGTGGGGCATCACTATCGGAGTGAGGTGGGCTGGTAGGACTAGAAGGAGCTCCGGGTGATAATTTCGCTCAATCATCCTTGAGTAGACAAGTTCATAATAGCGGTTAGGGAACTTGTTTGAATCCTTTGGAGGGTTGTTCTTCTCTAAAGCATCAACGGGGCCCTTAGCCTTCTTTAGGAGGGGCTTGACCGTTGGTCCTTGGCGCGCGCTGTTAGTGGTTGGCTTCTTCGGGGCTTTCCCTTTGTTCTTTTTGATGACCATCTGGCTAGTCGATCAAGCATTTGATCGATGAATGGTAGTAGGAAGTGATCTTTTCTTGTGGCCGCATTCAATCTCCGGTAATCTATGCATACCCTCCAAGAATTTTGCACCCTTGTTGCTATGAGTTCGCCGCTTTCATTTTTGATCGTAGTCACCCCGGATTTCTTTGGCACCACTTGGACCGGGCTCACCTACCCGCTATCCGAGATGGGATAGATGATGTCCGCTTCAAGTAGTCGGGTGACCTCCTTCTTCACAACCTCAAGAATGGTTGGATTAAGTCTCTTTTGAGGTTGTCGGACCGGTCTTGCTCTTTCTTCAAGAAATATGTGGTGCTCGCATACTTGGGGGCTTATTCCCACTAGATCCACCAAACTCCATGATGGAGCACAGAAAGTGGTGAATTAAAAATTATTAAATTAATTACATTGCCAGTATAGTTCTTAACTCACCGAAAATCTGCCTATCAATTTAGAAATATGTCACAGAGAATTTAAATTAAAAATTACTGGGAGTTTGAGTTCCAGGCCGTCTCCCAACGAGTTGCAGGAAAGTGTGCTATTTTATTAATTAGATGTTTCCAAAAAGTTGAGTTAAGTAGATGGAAAATTAAATTGAGGAAATTTGAATAATATAAATAAAAGCCTTGACTGGGAGTTAATTAGTTGGAATCTCTATTATTGATGGAGTGATTTTAGGATTAATTTATAATTAATGGTTGTTCTGTTTAGTTATCCTTTACTAGGTAAAGGAAAGTCAAACAAGTTGGAATGATAGATCTGTTCACGAGTTGCAACCCACTTAGTTCAAAGGGATTGGTGTTAGTGACAAGATAGCAATCCAACAGTTTACCCAATTACAAATTCCCTTTCAATCCTTCCAACTCAAGAGTTCCTTTCAATCAACTCCCCATCAAGTGAGGGGAACTACTCGCTCATTGTAAATAATAAATCCATAACATATGAAAGGGAATTAAAAGAAGAAATGATTATTGGAAGGTAAAATGGATTAAAATGAAAGAAATAATTCTTGTATTAAATAATCATAAAAGTATTCAAATGACAAAATTGAACAAAGCAAATAACATGAAAGAAATAAACCAAGTTAAGAGAACGAACTAGAATGACGAAGTCTTGATGAGGAAATAACTCTTCTCAATGTTCCAATGCTAAGACCAATTGAAAATTAAATTCTAAAACCTAAAGAGAAAAACCTAGAGGAGGAGTGAAAACTAGATCTAAAACTGAAAACTGTGTAGAATGAATGTTGTATTCTGTTTCTGCATGTTCTCTGGCTCTAGTCTGCTGTTCCGGGACAAAAACTGGGTCGAAATCAGGTCCAAAATTGCCCCCAGCGAATTCTACAGATTATGCAGATAGCACATGTCACGCGATCGCGTCACCCATGCGGACGCGTCACTCGCGCTTTTCCATGCCACGCGTCCGCGTCATCCACACTACCGCGTCGCTTGAGCTTTTCCAATCCGCGCGGCCGCGTGAGCCATGCAGCCGCGTCACTGCGATTTGCTCCCCTTTGCGCGGTCACGTGAGCCATGCGACCGCGTCACTTCTCACTGGTTATCTTCTCAAATTCTTGTGTTCCTTCCATTTTTGCCAGCTTCTTTTCCAATCTCCCATTCATTCATGCCCTGTAAAGCCTGAAACACTCAACACACAGATCACGGTATCGAATGGAATAAAGGAGAATTAAAAATACATAATTAAAGTCTCTAAGAAGCAGTTTTCAACCATGTAATAAATTCAGGAAGGAAATCTAAATGCATGCTAATTTAATGAATAAGTGGGTAAGGATCATGATAAAACCACACAATTAAACACAATATAAACCATAAAATAGTGGTTTATCACTCCACCTGATTGCCCTTTTATTTTTCCTCAAGACATCTAGCAACTTTTCTTCTTGTTGAGGGGTTAGCTCTTTTGCAATTATCACGGGGAGCTTGTGGGCTTCATCAAGATATGAGTACTTTAGGTGGGGTGGTAGTGGCTTCAATTCCATCTTTTTGTCATGATTTGAAGTTTGAATTTCTGGATGGTTTGTATAGTGTGTGGTGTTTGCTTTGCTTGGATCTTCATTTGCTTCTTCAATCATGTACTTCTCATCCAACTTTGCAAGGTGCACTTCGGCAACAATGTTGTCGATTGGATCACACCAGAATAGAGAGTGATTCTCCGGTGGGTGCTTCATTGCTTCTTCTAGGCTAAAACTCACGACTCTCCCATCTATCTCAAATGAGTAGGTTCCCGAGTAGGCATCTAGCTTGAATCTAGAAGTCCTCAAAAATGGTCTTCCAAGTAGGATGGATGAGACTCTCTTGGGTTCACTTGATGGCATCTCGAGGACATAGAAGTCAATCGGAAACACCAACCCTTTGATATTCACCAATATATCTTCCGCAACACCCATCACGGTTATTATGCTTTTGTCCGCTAGAACAAATCTTGCCGTCGACCTTTTTAATGGTGGTAACTTCAATACCCGGTAGACGGAGAGAGGCATAATGCTAACACATGCACCAAGATCACACATGCAATCTAGGAATTGAACTCCATTGACGGTGCAAGTGACCATGCAAGGGCCCAGATCATCACACTTTTCAGGCAATGCTCCCATCAAAGCGGAAATAGAACTTCCCAATGGGATAGTCTCCAATTCAAGAATTCTATCCTTGTTCATGCATAGATCTTTGAGGAATTTTGCATATCTAGGTACTTGATGGATAGCATCAAAGAGGGGGATGGTTACCTCAACTTTTTTGAACGTTTCTATCATTTTAGGATCAAATTCTATGCGCTTCTTAGCTTTCTTTGCAAGTGTCAGAAATGGGAGTGGTTGAGCAATTTCTTCTTCCAAAGTTCACTTAGTCTTGAGGGTCTCTTTTGTTGATTGAGTTTCTTCATCCTCAACTATGAGTCTATGACTTGTGGTGTCTCCTATTCCACTACCTCTTCTATATCTATTCCCTCTGCCTCTTGAGCGGTTGTGATGGGATTTGAATCCTTTGCCTCCTTCTCTTCTAATTGAGTTCTGGATCTTAGGGAGATGGCATTGATGCCTCCCTTAGGATTGGGTTGAGGTTGAGAGGGGATGACGCTTGGATTTGGGGGTTGAGGAGTGGGAATGGATGGTGGGTCCATGCGTGCAAGAAGAGCTTGTAGTGTAGAGGTGAGGCCGGAAGCAAGTGTGTTTTGAAGTTCCTTTTGGCCTTGGATGATGGTCCGGAGTGTATCATCTTGGTTAGGGGAGGTGGACGGGTATGTAAGTTGAGGGGCTTGTGATTGGTTGGGTGGTGGTCTTTGGTGTGGTGGTTGGTATGTTTGGTAGTTCCTTACTTGGTTTTGTTGGTTGTATAGTTGGTTTTGTTAGGCATATAGTGGTCGGTTTTGGGAGTTGTTGTTGTTCCATCTTTGACTTCCTCCATTGTTGTTGTTGTCTCTATTTCCTTGTTAATGATTGTCCCTCCAATTTTGATTGTAATTGTCACTCCCTTGATTGTAGGTTCCTCCTTGATAGGGGTACCCTTGGTTAGGATTACCGCCTTGGTAGTATCCTTGATTTGGGCGGTCATAGAAATTGTGAGTAGCTGCCAAAGTGTTGTTTTCTTGAAGACTTGGGCACTCATCTGTGTAGTGGAAATAGCAAGAACAAATTCCACACACTTTCTGAGGAACCAATTGTTGATTGTGTTGTTGAGGGGGTGGTGGAGGTTGATGTTGATATGGTTGTTGTTGTTGTTGCGGTTGTTGTTGGTTCAATTGGAGTTGCTTTAGGATGGATGTCATTTCGCTGAAGGATTTGGTTAGAGCGGTAGTCTCGCTACTAGTTGATACCTCATTCACGGTTTTTGGGCGGTTGACTCTTCGTCTAACATGTTGATTGGATTCGGCTAAGTCAATGATAAGTTGCCATGCCTCTTCCGCTGTTTTATATTTAGACAAAGAACCATTGCTAGAGGTGTCCAAGAGAGTTCTATCTTGTTCCCGCATCCCTTGGCATATGTATACAAGCAACACTTGAGTGTCAATCATGTGATTAGGGCATGCGTCTAGTAGCTTACAAAACCGTTCCCAATACTCATATAGTGGTTCCGTTTCACTTTGTACAATGCATGACATTTCCTTCCTTAGCCTATCCATCTTTTCCAGGGGCAAGAATTTATCCAAAAACCCTCTTCTAAGCAAGTCCCAATCCGAAGTGACTTCATTAGATAGAGTGTAGAACCATTCTTTAGCCTTGTCCTCAGGAGAGAAAGGAAAAGCAAACAACCCTATAGCAACTTCATCGGATCCTTCTCGTCTAGTTGTTGAGCATATACGATGAAAATCTTTGAGATGTCGAATAGGGTCTTGTACAAGAAGTCCATGGAACTTAGGTAGGAGGTTGATCAAAGCGGTCTTGAGAGTAACTCTCCTTGGAGCGACCATGGTGTTAGTACCTAAAGCAAAAGAAGAGTTATTAGTGATATTGATGGGAGAATGGTTATTGCCTTCTTCGAGTGACGGTTCAATATTCACTTCTAGTAAGGTTGGTGAGGTGGTAAAGACCTTTTCACCTTTCCCAAAACTTAACTGCCTCCGAGCTTGTCTAATGTGGAGCAAAGTTCGTTCTATTTCTGGATCAAATGGGACTAAGCTCGGATTCGGTTGTGAACGCGTCATACAATGAAGGAGAAGTAAAACTCATGGTAATGAAGGGAGATTAGTTACTTGAACAAAGAATCACAAATAAATGCAACTATGTACATATGCACATATTTACTCTAAACAATAACATGGCACACTAAGCAATTCCCCGGCAACGGCGCCATTTTGATAAACGAAATTTAGCATGCCGATATAGAATTCAATAATGGATATAATCGTGAGTATAGTCTAATAGACATTCAAACTTCGCATCAAACAATCCTACAATCTATAACCGAGAGTACTAGTCTCCCGAGTCGTCCTCCCTTGGAATTGCTAGAGAATGCATATTATTGATTAGGAAGCCTTGTTATGATTCTTTTGGAGTTTAGCGAAAGTAGATGACAAATAATTAATATTAGAAGACTTGGCCTAGGGTTGGCATTAGAAATTCAATCATTATAGTTTCCTTCAATGATGATAACAATTAAGCTTTGCTTTACTTAGTTAACCCCTAGGTATAGAGGAAAGTCAAATGAGAGTAACTAACTTGAGTCACAAGTCCTAGTTTTACCGTAGGGAAATCTAGCTTTAGTGCACTCCAAGTCAATTAGCAATTCCTAATTTCCAGTTAACAATTGACATTAACTATTCAACTTTTTCTAATGGTCCAAACCCTATCGCAAGTAAGAAAATTTTTACTCCATATCTAGTGTTGCCATTTTATCAAACAATTGATGAGCAAGGATGAAAGACATAGTAAGAATGAGAAGAAATTTAGAATTAAAAGTACTTCAACACAAGAAATTAACAACAATCAACAAAGAACAACAATAGAAATAAACTTTTCAAGGAATTGATAGAATCCAAAACTACAAAGTTGAATCTAAGATCTATGAGAATTGAACAATTATAAACACTAATTGAGATTAGAGAAGAGGAACTATAACATGAACAAAGTAAATTGAGAGTTGCAATAGATCTCACCAAGGAATGGTTGAGAATTGAGAAATTGAAGAAGATGACCCTTAATGAGAGGTTCGAATCTCTCTCTCTACCCAAGAGTGTAACTACCACTAGGAAAATATCTAGAACAATGTAAAAATGAGCAAAAAGTCCCCTAACCCTTCAACCCTTGGTCTTTTTTTAAGCTTTTTCCGCCAAGGCACTTCCCCAAAATGGGATCTCCAACTGTCTCCACGCCCACGTCACGTGATCTTTAAAAAATCATATTCGAGCATCGGCGCGCACGCGCAGAGTACGCGCGCGCGCCACTGGGGCATCTTGCAATTTGCGCGGAAGCGTGACGTACGCGAACGCGCCCATGGGGGTCATGGCTTAGCTGCTACACGCGCCTGCTCGTAGCTTGGCTCCTGACTTTGGCTTCTGGCTGCGCAATCCACGCGGGCGCGCCAAGTACGCGCACGCGCCCTTGCTGAAGTTTCCAAAGCTCATTTTCTCATGCTCCTTCCCTTTGCCCCCACTTTCCTTCTCTCTTCCGGGTCATTCCTGCCCTATATTCTGAAACCACTTAACACACAGGTCACGGCATCGAATGGCACCAAGAGAGGATTAGAAATGTATCTAGTTTAGTGCAAAATAAGCATGTTTTCATCCGTGAGGAAAAAATTAGGAAAGGAGCACAAAGTCATGTATTTTCATATGAAAAGCGTGTGGAATCATTGATAAAACCCTTGAAATCAATACAAGATAAACGCTAAAAGTAGGGTTTATCATAAGGCTAGCGGCTGTTGAATTCTCAGATTAAGCCCTTGTCTCGTGGGCCGATCTGGACAAACAGAGGAGGCGGAATGGAAAACCACCAATTCTGTCTTGGGAAAAGATGAAGAAGGTCATGCGACAATGCTTTGTCCCTTCTTACTACTACAGGGAGCTACATCAATGGCTCCAACGGTTATACCAAGGTTCTAAGTCTGTAGATGAGTATCATAAGGAGATGGAGATGCTGTTAATCCAAGCAAACATTGAGGAGGAGTCTGAGGCTACTATGGCACGTTTCTTGAGTGGGCTGAACCGAGACATTGCAAATACTGTAGAACATCTCCCATTTGTGACTATGGAAGACTTGGTGAACCTAGCTATCAAAGTGGAAAGACAGCAAAAGGCGAAAGGGCTGCATAATTCTACTTCAAGGTGGATTTGAGAGGTGCTAATTTCAGGGAAAAGACTAGATCCGAACCTACCGAATCAAAGGAGAAGCCCACAGAGCAGCACAGGAAGCCGCACAGACCTAATTCCACTTCTAAACCTCCTGCACGGCATCGTGATATTACCTGCTTTAAGTGCCGCGGATTAGGCCATTATACTTCTGAGTGTCCAAATAAAAAGACCATGGTAATTAAAGCAAATGATATTTTCTCAGAATCTGATAACTCAGATGGGTGTAAAGACGTGCCACATGCAGATGATGCTACAAATAATGAAGATATAGTTAAGTATGCTGTTAGTGGCGAGACCCTTGTTACTAGGCGGATCTTAAATGTACAAGCCAAGGATGATCGTCTAGAACAGTGAGAGAACATCTTTCATACAAAAGTTTTATTCGGAGGTAAGGTTGGACTCATGATCATTGATGCTGAAAGTCATACAAATGTTGCTAGCTCTACTTTGATCACAAAATTGGGGTTGAAATGCACCAAACACCCTAACCCTTACAAACTGGAGTGGCTAAGTGATGTTGGTGAGTTGAAGGTTATGAAGCAAGCCCGCATACAGTTCTCTATTGGAAGATATAGTGACGAGGTACTTTGTGACGTGGTTCCCATGCAGGCTTGTCATCTACTCCTAGGCCGTCCATGGCAGTATGATAGGAAGGTGGTCCATGATGGTTTTACAAAAAGATACTCCTTCACTTATCTTGGGAAGAAGATTACCCTTACACCTTTGACACCTAAATAAGTGTACCTAGAGCAACTAAGCATGCACAAATCTACTAAAGAGTCTTTAGGATGTGAGAAAATTGAAAAACAAGAGGGTAAAGAGAGGGCTTTGAGAGATGAAACGTGTGAGAAAAAAGAGTCAGGGTCTGAGTGAAAAAGAGAGTTCTAAAAGAGAAGCATTTGTGGAGAGTGAGAGTGCTCAAAAAATATGTTTCTACGCCAAAAAGAGGGATCTGAAGCATGCTAGTTTAGGGAAAAAACATTGGTGTTAGTACGATTTAGAGAGTCTTTACTTTCTACCATTGAAACTAACCATAACCTGCCTAGTACTTTTATTTCACTCTTGCAGAAATTTGGCGATGTATTTCTGGATGAGATGCCCTCAGGTTTACCTCCATTACGAGGCATTGAACATCAGATTGACTTTGTCCCCGGATCAAGCATTCCTAACTGGCTAGCTTACCGGACCAATCCTGAGGAGACGAAGGAACTGCAACAGCAAGTCGAGGACCTTTTGGCTAAGGGTTTTGTGAGAGAAAGCATAAGTCCTTGTGCTGTTCCGGTACTATTGGTGCCCAAGAGGGATGGCTCATGGAGGATGTGTGTTGATTGCAGATCTGTAAATAAGATTACGGTAAAGTATCGCCATCCTATTCCTAGACTTGATGATATGCTTGATGAATTGCATGGTTCTGTTATTTTTACTAAAATAGATTTAAGGAGTGGTTATCATCAAATACGAATGAAACTCAGTGATGAATGGAAAACAGCTTTCAAAACTAAATGTGGTTTGTCTGAGTGGTTAGTTATGCCATTTGGTTTGACTAATGCACCTAGTACATTCATGAGACTAATGAATCATGTTTTGCAAGAGTTTTTAGGTAAATTTGTTGTTGTTTATTTTGATGATATCCTTATCTACAGTAAATGTCTTGATGATCATATTTTGCATGTTCAATCTGTTTTAGAGGTACTTAGAAAGGAAAAATTGTATGCTAATCTCCAAAAGTGCTCGTTTTGTCTGAGTAAAGTCATATTCCAAAGTTTTGTGATAAGTTCTGTAGGAATTGAGGTAGATGACGAGAAGGTGAAGGCTATTAAAGAATGGCCCACACCTCAGAGTGTCTCTAATGTTAGAAGTTTTCATGGTCTTGCGGGTTTTTATCGGAGATTTGTTAAAGATTTTTCTACTATTGCTGCACCTTTAACTGAAATCATCAAGAAACATGTCAACTTTAAATGGGATCAGGAACAAGAACTTGCCTTTAACACCTTGAAAGAATTATTGTGTTCTGCCCCATTCTTATTTTTCCAGATTTTTCTAAAACTTTTGAAATCGAATGTGATGCTTCTGGAATTGGTATAGGTGCTATTTTGATGCAGGAAAAGTGAGCAATCGCCTATTTCAATGAGAAGTTGAATGGGGCCCGCCTCAACTACTCCACTTATGATAAAGAGCTTTATGCCTTGGTGCGAGCTTTGGAAGTGTGGCAGCATTATTTGCTACCTAAGGAATTTGTGGTACATACTAACCATGAATCTCTCAAACACTTGAAGGGCCAAGGGAAGCTGAACAAGAGACATGCAAAATGGATAGAATTCCTTGAATCCTTTCCATATATAATCGCCTATAAGCAAGGTAAAGAGAATGTGGTTGCTGATGCATTATCTAGAAGGTATTCCTTAATCACAACCCTTACTTCTAAACTGTTAGGTGTTGAGTGTATGAAGGAATTGTATGCAACTGATTCTGCTTTTACCTCTATCTATGTTGCATGTGAACATGGTTCATATAACAAATTCTATAAGCATGATGGCTTTCTTTTTCGGGGTAATAGAATTTGTGTACCTACTTGTTCTATTAGGGAGTTACTTGTTCTAGAATCACATAGTGGGGGTTTGATGGGTCATTTTGGTGTGCATAAGACTTTGGATGTTTTATCTGAGCATTTTTACTGGCCCCACATGCGTAAAGATGTTGAGAAATTTTGTGCTAAATGCATTGCATGTAAACAAGCTAAATCTAAGTCTTTACCACATGGTTTGTATACTCCTTTACATATTCCTGTGCATCCATGGGTTGATATTTCTATGGATTTTGTTCTTGGTTTGCCTAGAACTAGGAGAGATCGAGATAGCATTTTTGTTGTGGTAGATAGATTTAGTAAAATGGCTCATTTTATTGCTTGCCATAAAACTGATGATGCCACACATATTGCTGACCTATTCTTTCGAGAAGTTGTGTGGTTACATGGTGTTCCCCAAACTATTGTTTCTGATCGTGATGTCAAATTCTTAAGTCACTTTTGGAAAGTTTTATGGAGTAAGCTGAGAACAAAATTATTACACTCAACTACTTGTCACCCTCAAACTGATGGTCAAACTGAAGTCGTAAATAGGACATTGGGAACCTTATTGCGTGCTGTTGTTGGTAAGAATTTGAAAACCTGGGAAGATTGTTTACCTTTTATTCAGTTTACTTATAACAGGACAATCCATTCTTCCACTAGTTTTTCACCCTTTGAACTTGTCTATGGTTTTAATCCTCTCACTGTCTTAGATATAATGCCTTTACCTTTGAGTGATCTTATTAGTTAGATGAAGCTAGCAAGGCTGAGAAAATTAAAGCAATACATGCAAAGGCTCGTGACCAAATTAAGAGGAAGAACAAAACCACGACTGAAAGGGTTAACAAAAATTGAAAGCATATAGTCTTCGAACCAGGAGATTGGGTTTGGGTACATTTGAGGAAGGAGAGATTTCCTGCTCAGAGGAAGACTAAACTTGATGTTAGAGGGGATGGCCCATTCCAAGTGCTTGAGAAGATCAATGACAACACCTACAAGATTGACCTACCAGGTGAGTATAATGTCTCTGCTACTTTCAATGTTTTTTATCTCTCTCCTTTTGATATGGACACAGATTCGAGGATGAATCTTTTTTAGGAAAAAAGGGAATGATACATGCTCGAAAAGACAACAGGGGCATTCTAAGATAAAAGGGCAGAATAGGAATTTCACACTTCCAGAGGGCCCCATCACTAGAGCACGTGCAAAGAAGCTCAAGGAGAGTTTTGGAAACCTGGCAGCGCTTGTGCATATGGAATTACATCAAGTTTTAACCAAGGAAGAATAGGCAAGGCCCATTGGGCTAAGTCAGGACAGTAAGAAGCCCAATAATGCTTTCCGAATTCAGTGGGAGGCATAATTTATTTTTAAATTTCGAAATTCTAGACTCTTGTTTTAGTTTGTTATGTGGTCAAAAGTTTGTTAGAAGACTTATTTTAAATCTGTTATGCTTAGTAGTATTTTTAGGGATTTTAAATTTAAATCAAATCTGATCTAATCCAATAAGATCAAATCTGATTTAAATTAGTTATCTTATCTTTTAGTTAATTGTTAGGTGCCTATTTAAACACCGTTGGTGAGACAATTTACATAACTTTGATAAATAAATTTTAGTTGCTTTTAAGCACTTTTTATTGTGTGAGAAGTGAGGTGAGTGATTTGATGAGGACAATAGGATTGGATGAGGACAATAGGAAAGCAGAAGTTCAGAGGCAACAAAGCATCTCCAAACGCTTATCTGAAATTCCCACCAAGGAACTACATAAGTAACTTTATTTTATTTTATGTTTTGTTCTTCTTTTTTATTATCAAACCTCATAACCATTTGAATCCGCCTGACTGAAATTTACAAGATAACCATAGCTTGCTTCAAGCCGACAATCTCCGTCGGATCGACCCTTACTCATGTAAGGTATTACTTGGACGACCCAGTGCACTTGCTGGTCAGCTATGCGGAGTTGTGAAAAGTGTGAATCACAATTTTGCATACCATGTTTTCAGCACCCTTGCCGGGAATTGTTCGAGTTTGGACAACTGACGGTTCATCTTGCTGCTTAGATTGGGTAATTTTATTTTATGTTTAAGATTTTTATTTTTATTTTCGAAAAATACAAAAAAAAAATTTAAAATCATAAAAACCAAAAATTTCTTTTTTTCTTGTTTGAGTCTAGTGTTAAATTTTAAGTTTGGTGTCAATTGCATGTTTTAATTTTTCTTAATTTTTGAAAACATATGCATTATGTTCTTCGTTGATCTTCAAGTTGTTCTTGATGATTTTTCTTATTCTGATCTTTAAATTCTCCTGTTTTGTATCTTTTCTTGTTTTTCATATGCATTGTCAAAAATCATAGTGTCTAAACATTAAAAATTTCTAAGTTTGGTGTAACACCCTACCATACAGAGTTTTATGCTTAAGTCATAATTCAGAGATGGCAAGGTATTATGACCTCTAAAAATAAAATTTAGTACGTATAATAGTATGAATGAATGATTATAACTAGGAGCCTTTATAGAAAAAGGGGTAAACAAAAAATCGCAACTCAAAGCGCAACACTCCGATCGATAACGTAATGAACAAGGATAACCAACGCGTGATTATATATATATACAAAGGAGTGTCAAAAACAGGAATATCAAGACTCAGAATCCAGCTGCGAAGATAACCGGTCCGAGCATAACAATATATACATATGATAAAATAAGAAAAACCCCAAAGGAAACCCAAAGGGACACAAATACATAAAACCTATTCTCCAAAATCTCCCATAAGAGGAGTCATCACAGTTTGTATTATTTAATGGAGATAAAAGTATCAAAGCAAAACATATAAACCAAAACATAGCCCCGAGAACAAAGGATCTTCGCAAATCTAGAAGTCTCCAGCATGCATCAGCGGGACACCTCACGTCCTGCATCTGAAAATCACAAAATCCGCATGGGTGAGAACCAGAGGTCCCCAGCATGGTAACAGCTTCCACATATATAATACATAATAATGGAGGAAAGCCAAAGGCAATCCTAGAACTTCCTCCAGATAATATCAAAGCTTATAAACAAGCTAAACCATAAAAGGGCATCTGACTAAAGATTCTTCAGTCTAACTAATTCTTTCCTTTCCAATTCCTTCAGACCTCCCAACCACCAGTAGGAGTATAATATAGCAAACACAGTTATATCAAACAAGAAATATACAAGTAGGAACAATTAAGGCATTTAGACAATTAGCAAATAATATGCAGTCAATTAGGAAATCTCAAACAATTCATAAAGTATGCATATGATGAATGCCTGTCCCTAGTGGCTGATGATATCATCCTGTCGGTTATAGAGCCAACCCGACAAGTCCTGGTCGCTAACCATTGGACCGTCCCTCTGTCACGCATCCCCAACTCGAGTTATACTCGTTATAAACTTGATTATAATCATGATCTATATCCATCACCCTCACTGGTGAATATTTACGGGGGCGAGCTCATCCGGGTCTTTCACAGTGCCCGGCCACACTTATGACATAGGGTCAAAAGAGCTTCGAGTCTCAACCTGGAGCACGTGGTGGTTAGCCACTGCTTCCTCCCAGGGAAACTCTTATCTCCAACAGTGGAAGTGCAACATTCCCAATTCATTCAACAGCATATATGCATTTATACATGGCCATAATCATGGCTCCGCCGTAACACGGCAATAATCTAGCCATCCAGCTCACGGTTAAATCCATAACCAGCCCATTGGCATCACGGTTAAATCCATAACCAGCCCATTGGCATAACGGTTAAATCCATAACCAGCCATCTCATTAACAAATACGGCCTTTCGGCCCATGGCATAACAAGCACTTTGATGAGCGGATAATTTGTATGCTTTTTGGCATTGTTTTTAGTATGTTTTTAGTATAATCTAGTTAGTTTTTAGTATATTTTTATTAGTTTTTAGCTAAAATTCACTTTTCTGGACTTTACTATGAGTTTGTGTGTTTTTCTGTGATTTCAGGTATTTTCTGGCTGAAATTGAGGGTCCTGAGCAAAAATCTGATTCCGAGACCAAAAAGGACTGCAGATGCTGTTGGATTCTGACCTCCCTGCACTCGAAGCGGATTTTCTGGAGCTACAGAAGCCCAATTGGTGCGCTCTCAACGGCGTTGGAAAGTAGACATCCTGGGCTTTCCAGCAATATATAATAGTCCATACTTTGCCCAAGATTTGATGGCCCAAACCGGCGCTCAAAGTCACCTACAGAAATTCCAGCGTTAAACGCCGGAACTGGCATAAAACTTGGAGTTAAACGCCCAAACTAGCAT
>NC_029781.3:60849758-60852289 GCF_000817695.3 Arachis duranensis
AGGCATAACAAGCTTCTGCACGTCATTTATTATGCCAGCCGTGTTCTAAATGACGCACAGAATAACTACACAACCACAGAAAAAGAGTTACTTGCAGTGGTCTATGCCATTGACAAGTTTAGATCCTATTTAGTGGGATCCAAAGTGGTTGTGTACACTGACCATGCTGCTCTCAAATATCTACTCATAAAGCAGGATTCAAAACCCAGGCTCATCAGATGGGTGTTGCTTCTGTAAGAGTTTGATATAGAAATAAGAGACAGAAAAGGGACAGAGAACCAAGTAGCAGATCATCTGTCCCGAATAGAACCAGTAGCTGGGGCGTCCCTCCCTTCTACTGAGATCTCTGAGACTTTCCCAGATGAGCAACTATTTGCCATTCAGGAAGCCCCATGGTTTGCAGATATTGCAAATTTTAAAGCTGTGAGGTTCATTCCCAAGGAGTACAGCCACGTGCAGAGAAAGAAATTAATTTCAGATGCCAAGTACTACCTCTGGGATGAACCATATCTCTTTAAGAGATGTGCTGACGGAGTGATCCGCAGGTGTGTACCCAGAGAAGAAGCACAAAGGATCCTATGGCACTGCCATGGATCACAGTATGGAGGAGACTTTGGAAGTGAGCGAACAGCCACTAAAGTCCTCCAATGTGGCTTCTACTGGCCTACTCTCTATAAAGATTCCCGAGAGTTTGTGCGTAACTGTGACAGTTGCCAAAGAGCGGGTAACCTGCCTCATGGATATGCCATGCCTCAACAAGGGATATTAGAGATAGAACTGTTTGATGTATGGAGAATTGACTTCATGGGGCCATTCCCACCATCATACTCAAACACTTACATTCTGGTGGCAGTAGACTATGTATCCAAGTGGGTAGAAGCGATTGCTACACCCACTAATGATACCAAGACCGTACTGAAATTCCTCCAGAAAAACATTTTCAGCAGATTTGGCGTTCCCAGAGTGCTAATTAGTGATGGGGGCACTCATTTCTGCAATAAACAGCTGCACCTTGCTATGGTTAGATATGGAATTAGCCACAAGGTGGCAACTCCGTATCATCCACAGACAAATGGGCAAGCTGAGGTCGACAACTGGACAAGCTGAGGTCTCTAACAGAGAGCTAAAGAGAATCCTGGAACGGACTGTGATGGCCCGAAGAAAGGATTGGGCAAAGAGCTTGGATGATGCTCTGTGGGCATACAAAACAGCATTCAAGACTCCTATAGGAACCTCTCCATACCAATTGGTGTATGGGAAGGCCTGTCATTTGCCTGTGGAACTGGAACATAAAGCCTACTGGGCAACCAGATTCCTAAACATGGATGCACAGCTAGCTGGTGAAAAAAGACTGCTCCAGCTAAATGAGCTAGAGGAGTTCAGACTCAATGCCTTTGAAAATGCAAAAATTTATAAGGAAAAGGCAAAGAAATGGCATGACAAGAAGTTGTCAACCAGAGTCTTTGAGCCAGGACAAAAAGTTCTGCTCTTCAACTCTAGGCTCAGACTGTTTCTAGGAAAACTCAAATCCCATTGGAGGGGTCCGTATGTGATTACAGGAGTGTCACCATATGGATATGTTGAGCTTCAGGATACTGATTCTGACAAAAGGTTCATTGTTAATGGACAGAGAATCAACCACAAAGATAGAGATAAAACTCCCAAAGATAAGATAAGATAAGAATATCTTATCCAGGGAAGATCACTGCCAACTACTATAAATACAGTGGAGCACCCAGGTATGGCATTCATTCCACATTCTACACATATCTGCTTGGACCCATGCTAACTTAAGCATCGGAGTGTCATTGCAGGTACAACCACCAACCACTCTGCATATCAAGCTCGGGTCATCAATCCCCCCACCTCGGGCCTCTCTAAGACGACCGAGCTGCACGTTTCAGGTAACCCTCGGAACAGGTACCATTCTGGGGGTTTAACGCCAGGAATGGTGCCATTTTGGGCATTAAACGCCAGAATGGGCACCATTCTGGGCGTTTAACGCCCAGTGATAAAGACTTTCTGGCGTTTAACGCCAGCCAGGGCACCTGGCTGGGCGTTAAACGCCCAAAAGGGGTAGCAATTGGGCGTTAAACGCCAGAATGGGTGCCATTCTGGGCGTTTAACGCCAGAATGGTGGGGGGACCACATTTTTGTTTTCAACTCAAATTTTTTCAAACTCTCCTCTTTTTACCCATACTCTTCTACATAAATGCACTTCAACCTTTCATCATTCACTTTCAAATCTTCACAAATCAAAACCATTCTTCAAATCTATTTCAAATTAATCCCAAATCTTCTTCAAAAACTCACCCTTTTCTCAATTTCTCTCCATATCTTCTCACATCTCCCTTCAAATCTCTCTTTTTTTTCGAAAGAATTCTCCCCCTCACCTTATAAATTCGTGTTTGGCTTCCTCTTTCCACCACACCATTCGAATTTCCTCTTCCCCTCTCTCTCTCTTCTCTTCTTTCTTCTCTTTTTGCTTGAGGACAAGCAAAATCTCTAAGTTTGGTGTGCTTTTCCGTGAT
>NC_029781.3:60852389-60853008 GCF_000817695.3 Arachis duranensis
TCCTAACTCTGTGAAAACCTCTATCATTAGGAGCCTCTGTTTTTCGTTTTTTATTGAGTTTTGTTTCTATTTTTCGTTTTTTTTTTGTCTTATTCTATATCTATTTTTGAGTCTTGTTTTAATTCATAATTAATAAAATATAAATTTTATGCCTTAAAGATATGAATGTCCTATGAATCCATCACCTCTCTTAAATAAAAAATGCTTTAATCACAAAAGAACAAGAAGTACAGGATTTCAAAATTTATCACTGAAACTAGTTGAATTAGTTTGATGTGGTGACAATACTTTTTGCTTTCTGAATGAATGCTTGAACAGTGCATATGTCTCTTGAATTTGTTGTTTTGAGAATGTTAAAAAAAAAAATTTTTTTTGGCTCTTGAAAGAATGAGGAGAAAGAGAACTGTTATTGAGGATCTAAAAACCATTAGATTGATTCTTGAAGCAAGAAAAACCAGTGGATACAAAAAAAAATTCAAAAAAAAAAAGAGAGAAAGAAGAAAAGAAATAAAGTTGTGATCCAAGGCAACAAGAGTGCGCTTAAGAACCCTGGACACCTCTAATTGGGGACTCTAGCAAAGCTGAGTCACAATCTGAAAAGGTTCACCCAATTATGTGT
>NC_029781.3:60858229-60859364 GCF_000817695.3 Arachis duranensis
AAAAAGTGAGCTGACTTCGTCAGTCGGTCCACAATCACCCAAATAGCATCAAAACCAGCCCTAGTCCTTGGCAATCCCGACACAAAGTCCATTGCAATACTTTCCCACTTCCATTGTGGAATCTCTAAGGGTTGCAACATCCCGGAAGGTCTTTGATGTTCAATCTTTACCTTTTGACAAGTTAAGCACTTTGAAACATATTCCGCCACATCATTCTTCATACCCGGCCACCAAAACATCGCCTTTAAATCATGGTACATCTTAGTACTTCCCGGGTGAATGGAGAATCCGCTTTTGTGTGCCTCCTTTAAAATATCTTGTCTCAAAGTGCCAACGTCCGGCACAATGATCCTACCCTTGAATCTCCATAACCCATCTTTTTCTTCCGACACTCTCCATTGTTTTCCTTCCTCAATAGCCAGTAACACCTTCCATAACGCTTCATCATTTTGATGAGCCTTTAGGAGTTCGAACTTAAAGTCACTTGAGATTTCTAATCGGCTCAAACACAAAGTTCCGGATACTTCTTGAGCCCCAATTTTCAGACTCTTGAATCCCTTGAGCAACTTCTCCTCTTGAAGCATCATCCAAGCCGCATATAATGACTTTCGACTTAAAGCATCCGCCACTACATTCGCTTTTCCCGGATGGTAGTGCAACTCAAAGTCGTAGTCCTTCAACAATTCCATCCACCTTCTCTGCCTCATATTAAGCTCTTTCTGATCAAAGAGGTACTTCAAACTCTTGTGATCGGAGAAGACTTGGAATTTAACCCCATAGAGGTAATGCCTCCACACCTTTAAGGCAAACACAACCGCAGCGAGTTCCAAATCGTGCGTAGGGTAACTAACTTCATGAGGTCTCAACTATCGTGAGGCATACGCCACCACATGATGATGCTGCATCAGCACGCAGCCTAGACCCTTCAATGAGGCATCACAATACACCTCGAATGGCTCATTCGGCTCGGGTAACACTAACACAGGTGCAGTGATCAACTTTTTCTTCAATGTATGAAAGCTCTCCTCGCACTCAAGAGTCCAAACAAATGGAGTGTCTTTGCGGGTTAACTTTGTCATTGGCAAAGCTATTTGTGAAAAGCCTTTGATAAACCTTCGGTAATAGCCAGCTAAAC
>NC_029781.3:60859583-60860247 GCF_000817695.3 Arachis duranensis
TCTGCAACATGGTCCTCAAGTGTTCCGCATGCTCTTCTTCAGTCTTGGAATAAATCAGTATGTCATCAATGAAGACAACAATGAATTTATCCAGAAACGGACGGAAAACTCTATTCATGTAATCCATGAATACCGCAGGAGCATTCGTCAACCCGAAAGACATTACAGTGTACTCGTAATGACCATAACGAGTCTTGAAAGCGGTCTTAGGGATATCCTCACCCCTCACCCTTATCTGGTGATAACCAAATCGCAAATTGATCTTAGAGAAAACTCCAACTCCTTGTAATTGATCCATGAGATCATCAATTCTCGGCAATGGGTACTTATTCTTTATTGTAACCTTGTTCAGCTGCCTGTAATCCACACAGAGCCGTATACTCCCAGCCTTCTTCTTTACCAGTAATACTGGAGCACCCCATGGAGAGACACTTGGTCGTATAAAATTCTTTCCCAACAAATCCTCTAACTGAGACTTTAGCTCGTTCATCTCTAACGGTAACATCCTATAAGGAGCACTTGAGATTGGTCCCGCCCCGGGCACCAACTCAATAGCAAACTCAACCTCTCGGTTAGGTGGAAACTCATCAATATCATCGGGAAACACTTCCGGAAATTCACACACAACCGGAATCTGCTCCAACCTTTGATCATCACCCGAAAC
>NC_029781.3:60860354-60883130 GCF_000817695.3 Arachis duranensis
TAATAATTATTCACCACGACCGGCCCTTCAATATCTTTCGGCATAAAGTACACCGACTTTGTAGAACAATCTAGCAGAACATGGTTCTTAGATAACCAGTCCAATCCCAAGATAAGATCAAGACCAATCATCGGTAAGCAGACTAAATTATGAACAAAATCACGCTGCTTGAACCTAAAGGAAACTTCCGGGCATCCTAGCCTAGTTTCCATGGCTTCATGGGTAGCATTGTACACTCTTAGATCATGGCCTAAAGTTACAATCTTCAGTCCTAACTCATGGGCTTTTTCAAATGCAATGAATGAATGTGATGCTCCTGAATCAAATAAAGCATTTAAAGTTTGACCAGCCATTTCACAGTTACCTCGAATAAGTGTCTCAGATCCCTCAGCTCCTACAGCTGAAGTGGTAAACACCCGACCAGTCTGTTGTGCTTTTCCAGCACCTTATTTCTACTTCTCAGGACAATTTACGGCTTTATGCCCTGCCTTTTCACAATTGTAGCACAAACCCCATCCGGCCTTGCATGGAGCTCCCGGATGGTCCCCATCCGGTCTTGCATGGTGCTCCCGGATGGTGACTCTCACATCTAGTACAAGCTTGATCATTCTGAGGTTGCTTCCCAAACTTCTTCCCTTGGAAATTATTGTTGTTGCTGGGCCTCCTGAAAGAGTTCCCCCTCTTGAACGACGGACCTCTAGGCGCAAAGCTCTTCCCTCGGTTCTGTGGGAATGATCCTTTGTGACTCCCTTTCTCAGCGGTTACCCTTTTCACACACTCTTCAGCAACCCTACACTTGTTTACCAACTCGGAGAAGGTCCTAATCTCCATTGGTCCCACTGAACTGAAAATATCACTCCGGAGTCCTCCTTCATACTTAACACACTTCCATTCCTCATAATCCACCGGAGTCCCTTGGCACATACGAGAGAACCTGAACAGCTCCTCAAACTTGTCAGTATACTCTGATATGGACATAGTACCCTGCTTCAGCTATAACAATTCAAGTTCCTTGGCCGTCCTAGCAGAAGTCGGAAAGTACTTCTTATAGAACTCCTCTTGGAAGACATTCCAAGTGATATAGTCATCACCCTGCTGCAGAAGACGTCGGATACCTTGCCACCAATGCAACGCTTCACCTGTAAGCATATAGGTAGCAAACTCGACACGCTGCCCTTCAGGTACCACTTGTGCTTGCAGTGCTCGCTCTATAGCCTGAAACCATGTATCAGCCTCAGTCGGACTAGTAGTTCCCTTGAACTTAGGTGGATTAACCTTCAAAAAGTTTGCCAGTGTCATTGGGCCCTGAACTCCACCTCCATCATTACCATGGTTATTCATCTGTTGACCAAGAGCCTCAGCAGTGGCTTGCATAGCAGCAGCCATGTTCTCCAACGCGGCCATAAAGTTCACCGGGTCATTAGGATTATTCTCCGGCGCACGAGCATTCGTACGACCTCTCGCACTACCTCTACCGCGTCCACGAGGAGCCATCGGGTTCCTATACATACCAAACAATCGATATTAAATTGATCAGTCTCAATATCGGAAGTCTAGTACTTCAAAGTCCCAAATGCATGCTCATGAACGTTTATGCCAATTATATCAAGTAGATATACTAATAGCACATAACACACACACAGAGAATGCACAGAAGCATAGTCAGTCCATCCCTCAGGCTCTACAGGAACGAACTGCTCTGATACCATAATGTAACACCCTACCATACAGAGTTTTATGCTTAAGTCATAATTCAGAGATGGCAAGGTATTACGACCTCTAAAAATAAAATTTAGTACGTATAGTAGTATGAATGATTGATTATAACTAGGAGCCTTTATAGAAATAGGGGTAAACAAAAAATCGCAACTCAAAGTGCAACACTCCGATCGATAACGTAACGAACAAGGATAACCAACGCGTGATTATATATATATACAAAGGAGTGTCAAAAACAGGAATATCAAGACTCAGAATCCAGCTGCGAAGATAACCGGTCCGAGCATAACAATATATACATATGATAAAATAAGGAAAACCCCAAAGGAAACCCAAAGGGACACAAATACATAAAACCTATTCCCCAAAATCTCCCATAAGAGGAGTCATCACAGTTTGTATTATTTAATGGAGATAAAAGTATCTAAGCAAAACATATAAACCAAAACATAGCCCCGAGAACAAAAGATCTTCGCAAATCTAGAAGTCTCCAGCATGCATCAGCGGGACACCTCACGTCCTGCATCTGAAAACCACAAAATCTGCATGGGTGAGAACCAGAGGTCCCTAGCATGGTAACAGTTTCCACATATATAATACATAATAATGGAGGAAAGCCAAAGGCAATCCTAGAACTTCCTCCAGATAATATCAAAGCTTATAAACAAGCTAAACCATAAAAGGGCATCTGACTAAGGATACTTCAGTCTAACTAATACTTCCCTTTCCAATTCCTTCAGACCTCCCGACCACCAGCAGGGGTATAATGTAGCAAACACAGTTATATCAGACAAGAAATATACAATTAGGAACAAGTAAGGCATTTAGACAATTAGCAAGTAATATGTAGTCAAATAGGCAATCTCAAACAATTCACAAAGTATGCATATGATGAATGCCTGTCCCTAGTGGCTGATGATATCATCCTGTCGATTATAGAGCCAGCCCGACAAGTCCTGGTCACTAACCATTGGACCGTCCCTCTGTCACGCATCCCCACTCGAGTTATACTCGTTATAAACTTGATCATAATCATGATCTATATCCATCACCCTCACTGGTGAATATTTACGGGGGCGAGCTCATCCGGGTCTTTCACAGTGCCCGGCCACACTTATGACATAGGGTCAAAAGAGCTTCGAGTCTCAACCTGGAGCATGTGGTGGCTAGCCACTGCTTCCTCCTAGGGAAACTCTTATCTCCAACAGTGGAAGTGCAACATTCCCAATTCATTCAACAGCATATATGCATTTATACATGGCCATAATCATGGCTCCGCCGTAACACGGCAATAATCTAGCCATCCGGCTCACGGTTAAATCCATAACCAGCCCATTGGCATCACGGTTAAATCCATAACCAGCCATCTCATTAACAAATACGACCTTTCGTCCCATGGCATAACAAGCACTTCCACCACTATCCTCCGCATCTCACATAATCATGCTTGATCCTCAATGATCATTCATTTTTCCCCTTGCTTCACTCGCAAGTTACCACATTCACTAGCCCTTCTTCTCATAGCTAGACATATCATAATGATTTAAGATATAAGTGGTGAGTTCGGAGGCTTAGAAGTATGAAATTTGGCTTTTAAAACTCAAAAATCAACTTTGGGATGAAAACAGGTCCACGCGTACGCGCACGCGTGGGTGGCCTCAAAACTCATCGACGCGCAAGCGTCATGCACGCTAACGCGTGGATTAAAAATTTGCCAATCGACGCGTACGCGTCAACCACGCGTTCGCGTGGGTGTTCTCGTGCCCCAGGCACAACACTGGCACAGTTCTGGCATAACTCTCTGGAAAAATGGCTGGGCATTGGGTGCAGCACATCGGTGCGCCCGCGCACATCACGCGCACGCGTGGATGGCGCTTTCTGGAAGATCGGCGCGTACGCGCCAAGTGCGCCTACGTGTGAGGGGTATTTCTCTTAAAAATTTTCTAAGTTAAAAGCTGCAGAATTTACAGATTCAAACCCCTATCTTCCAATTGACATAACTTCCTCATTTTAAATCATTTTTCACCCGTTCTTCGAACGGCATGGGCATCCCGGATCAAATTTCATTTCTAAACAGATTTGGTACAAAACAGAGATCCGTACTCCAAGTTATGTCCCACCAAAGTGTGCCCAAAACCATGTTTTTCATAAAAACCACAAAGTGCCATTTTCAATACAAGCCATTTCCAATTCTTTTCGAAATCAATCAAAACATGCCATTTTCATCCCTTTTCTTTGAAATCAATCAAAATATATCAAATTCAACATCAAGCCTCCTCAACTCACACATTGACACATTACCACAATATACAACATCACTATCTCATTATTTTAACCCACTTCACCCAAGTAGCTCAAACTCAAACATATTGACATATCATATACTCTTCCTCATGCCAATTCTCGACAACATCAATTCCACTAAATCATCATGGTATACAATTAATATCATACTCACCATCAACATGGTTCAACCCACAATTCAACCATAACCAATCATCAAGCATATATCACAACATGCATATTTCTCATACATCATACCCTCAAGACATCATTAATCATCATCACATATATGACCACATCATATATATCAACAATTCAACAACATCAACAATTCAATGCCTATCTTAGGGCCTCTAGCCTAAGTATTTTCTACCACATTACATATTAGATACGGGAAACCGAAACCATACCTTAGCCGATTTTCCCAAGCTCCACCAGAGCACTTCCAAACCACTTATCCACAAGCTCTCAAGGTCTCAACACCTCCAAGAACAGATTTTTCACCACCAAATCCCTTTTTCAAGCTTTTCAAAATCACCAATCAAGCTCCAATATCCACACATACACAACCTAAGCCACAACCATTATACCCATACACAACATCTCAAAACCCAAACATCATAAAATCACAAATTACACTAGGGTTGAGAATCTTACCACACCCAAGGTCCAAGGAGACAAGATTAACCTTCTCGTTCAAAAGAGTTGGGTCCTATAACATCAAAGAACCCAAAATCTCAACATTTCACCCATGAAACTCGAAAATAAGGGCTGGGATTTCGAACAGAAACTTGTGGCTTACCTCAAGATTGATTGTATGGGTTTTGTATAGCTCTCCGTGGTGAACGTGTGGCCGCAAACGGAGCGGCAATCGGAGCTCTAGATCAAAAGTTATGGTGGTTTGAAGATCAACCAAGGGAGAGAACTTGAGAGAGTGTTCTTCCCTCCATGGCCTCTCTTTTTCAGCGTGAAATGAGTGTTGTGAGGAGAGAGAATGCTAAAAACTAGGGTTTTGGTTTAGTTATTTTGGGCCAAGGGCCCACTTTGGGTCCGGTTGGTCCGGTTTGGCCCGTTTGGTCCAATCTTGGTCCGAATTCTATAAAATGGGTACTGAAATTCTCGTCTCAATCTCCTCTATCACATTTAGCCATAAAAATCACATTTTAGGCTTTCTAGAATAAATTCTCATTTATAGGTTAATTAGCCGTTAATTAACCGGGTTTTACATTTGGTATCTTGCATATCTTTCTTTTCTTAAAAAATTTTCAAAAATATGTTCTTGATGTTCATCATGATCTTCAAAGTGTTCTTGGTGTTCATCTTGACATTTAAAGTGTTCTTGCACGCATTACTTATCCTGATCTTAATTTTTCATGTTTTGTGTCATTTTGTTGTTTTTCTCCCTCTTCATTAAAAATTCAAAAAAAATCCTTGCTAACAATTAATGTTTTAATTCAAAAATTTCAAGTTTGTTACTTTCTTGTTAAGAAAGGTTCAATCTTTGAATTCTAGAATCATATCTTTTAGTTTCTTGTTAGTCAAGTCATCAATTTTAAAAATCAAATCTTTTTCAATCATATCTTTTCAATCATATCTTTTTAAAATCAAATATTTTTCAATCAAATCTTTTTCATCATATCTTTTTAAAATTTTAATTCCAAAATCTTTTTCTAACTTCTTATCTTTTCAAAATTATTTTCAAATCTTTTTCAACTAATTACTATTTCTTATCTTTTTCAAAACCACCTAACCACTTTTCCACTTCCAATTTTCAAAAATCACTAACCATTTTTTCAAAAATCTTTTTAATTAACTAATTGTTTTAAATTCTAATTTTATGTTATTTCTTTTAAAATTTTCAAAAACTCTTTCTCTCTCATCTCTTTCTATTTATTTTATTTAATTACTAACATTCCTCCTCCACTCATCTAAAAAATTTTTGAACTCACCTCTTCTCTCTTCTCATTCTTCTACTCCTTTTCCTCTGACACATCAAACAATCTCTATACTGTGACATAGAGGATTCCACTACTCCCTTTTGTTCTCTTCTCTTTCATATGAGAAGAAACATGGATAAAAACATTCTTGTTGAAGCCGATCCTGAACCTGAAAGGACTCTGAGGAAGAAGATAAGAGAAGCTAAAGCACAATACTCCGGAGAGGACCTTACAGAGAATTTTGAAAAAGAAGCAAACATCGCAGCCGAACCCAACAACAATGCCAGAGATTTAAGGAAGATGCTTGGTGACTATACTGCACCAACTTCCAACTTCTAAGGAAGAAGCATTTCAATTCCTGCCATTGGAGTAAACAACTTTGAGCTTAAGCCTCAATTAGTTTCTCTAATGCAGCAGAATTGCAAGTTTCATGGACTTCCATCAGAAGATCCTCATCAGTTCTTAGCTGAATTCTTGCAAATCTGTGATACTGTTAAGACCAATGGGGTTGATCCCGAGGTTTACAGACTTATGCTTTTCCCCTTTGCTATAAGAGACAGAGCTAGGATATGGTTGGACTCACAACTTAGAGAAAGCCTGAACTCTTGGGACAAGTTAGTCAATGCTTTCTTGACCAAATTCTTTCCACCTCAAAAGATGAGCAAGTTTAGAGTGGAAGTCCAAACTTTCAAACAGAAGGAAGGTGAATCCCTCTATGAAGCTTGGGAAAGATACAAGCAATTAACCAAAAGGTGTCCTTCTGACATGCTTTCCGA
Organism: Arachis duranensis; assembly: GCF_000817695.3. Lineage (NCBI taxonomy): Eukaryota > Viridiplantae > Streptophyta > Magnoliopsida > Fabales > Fabaceae > Arachis > Arachis duranensis. The sequence goes on from NC_029781.3 coordinate 60,867,070, forward strand.
ATGGAGCATCATATGTATATTCTATGATGGTCTGTCTGAATTGTCCAAGATGTCATTGGACCATTCTGCTGGCAGATCTCTTCATCTAAAAACCCCTGCAAAGCCCAGAAACTCATTGAGATGGTTGCAAATAACCAGTTCATGTACACTTCTAAAAGAAATCCTGTGAATAATGGGATGACTTAGAAGAAAGGAGTTCTTGAGATTGATACTCAGGATGCCATATTGGCTCAGAACAAAATATTGACTCAGCAAGTCAATATGATTTCTCAGAACCTGACTGGATTGCAAGCTACATCTGGTAGTACTAAAGAAGCCTCCTCTAAAGGAGAAGCTTATGACCCTGAGAATCCTACAATGGAAGAGGTGAATTACATGGGAGAATCTTATGGAAACACCTATAATCTTTCGTGGAGGAATCATCCAAATTTCTCATGGAAGGATCAACAGAAGCCTCAACAAGGCTTCAACAACAATAATGGTGGGAGAAATAGGTTTGGCAATAGCAAGCCTTTTCCATCATCTTCTCAGCAACAGACAGAGAATTCTGAGCAGAGACTCTCTGGCTTAGCAAACATAGTCTCTGATCTATCTAAAACCACTCTCAGTTTCATGAATGAAACAAGGTCCTCCATCAGAAATTTGGAGGAACAAGTGGGTCAGCTGAGTAAAAGAGTTACTGAAACTCCTCCTAGTACTCTCCCAAGCAATATAGAAGAGAATCCCAAAAGAGAGTGCAAGGCTATAACTATAACAAAAATGGCCGAACTTGGAGAGAGTGAAAAGGCAGTGATTCCCAATGAGGAAGACCTCAAGGGACGTCCACTGACCAACAAGGAGCTCCCTATTGAGGAACCAAAGGAATCTGAGGCTCATACAGAGACCATAGAGATTCTGCTGAACTTACTTTTGCAATTCATGAGCTCTGATGAATATTCTTCCCCTGAAGATGACGAAAACACTGTTGAGGAGCAAGTTTCATAGTATCTAAGAGTATTCATGAAGCTAAATGCCAAGTTATTTGGTAATGAGACTTGGGAGGATGAACCTCCATTGCTCATCAATGAACTGAATGCATGGATTCAGCAGACGTTGCCTCAAAAGAAACCGGATCCCGAAAAGTTCTTAATACCTTACACCATAGGCACTATGACCTTTGAAAAGGCTCTGTGTGACCTGGGGTCAGGTATCAACCTCATGCCACTCTCTGTAATGGAGAAACTAGGGATCTTTGAGGTACAAGCTGCAAGAATCTCACTAGAGATGGCAGACAAATCAACGAAACAGGCTTATGGACTTGTAGAGGATGTCTTAGTGAAGGTTAAAGGCCTTTACGTCCCTGCTGACTTCATAATCCTAGACATTGGAAAGGATGAGGATGAATCCATCATCCTTGGAAGACCCTTCCTAGCCACAGCAAGGGCTGTGATTGATGTGGACAGAGGAGAGTTAGTCCTTCAATTGAATGATGACTACCTTATGTTTAGGACTCAAGGATCTTCTTCTGTAAACATGGAGAAGAAGCATGAAATGCTTCTCTTAATACAGAGTCAGACAGAGCCCCCACACTTAACTTCTAAGTTTGGTGTTGGGAGGTGACAATCATGCTCTGAGCATCTATGAAGCTCTGTAGGAGCTTCCTGTCAAGCTATTGACATTAAAGAAGCGCTTATTAGGAGGCAACCCAATTTTATTTATCTATATTAGTTACTTTTTTATTTTATTTTCCATTGTTATTGTATGTTTTCTTTAGGTTGAGGAATGATCATGTGAAGTCACAAAAATAGCTACAGAATTAAAGCAAAATAAAAAAAAGCATAAAAAATAGCACACCCTGGAGGACGAGCTTATTGGTGTTTAAATGCTAGTAAGGATAGCAAATTGTGCGTTTAACGCCTAGTCTAGCACCATTCTAGGTGTTAAACACCAGAAATGGCACACAGACTGGCGTTTAACGCCAGAAAAGGGTGTCTGGTGTCTGGCTGGCGTTAAACGCCAGTAAGGGTAGCAGAATGGGCATTTAACGCCCAGTCTGGCAGCATTCTGGGCGTTAAACGCCAGAAGTGGCAGCCAAACTGGCGTTTAACGCCAGAAAGGGGCATCAGATTGGCGTTTAATGCCAAAAATGCCACACAGAGGGCGTTTAAACGCCAGAAAGGTGCAGGGATGAGAAATCCTTGACATCTCAGGATCTGTGGACCCCACAGGATCCCTACCTACCCCAACTCACTCTCTACCTTCTTTACACCTTTCCGTAACACTCTTCCCCAAACACCATTCACCTATCAAATCCTACCCTCTTCCCCATAATCTCTTCACCACTCACATTCATCTACTATTTCCCAAAATAAACCCCACCTACCTCACCATCCCCTCCCAAAGCCACCCTTTCATTTTCACACATCATAACCACCTAAAACCCCCCTTGGCCGAACCACTCACCCCCTCTATCTCCTCCATTTCTTCTTCTTCTCCTCCTTTCTTTCTTCTTTTGCTCGAGGATGAGCAAACCTTTTAAGTTTGGTGTGGAAAAAGCGTTGCTTTTTATTTTTCCATAACCATTAATGGCACCTAAGACCGGAGAAACCTCTAGAAAGAGGAAAGGGAAGGCAATTGCTTCCACCACTGAGTCATGGGAATTGAGAGATTCATCTCACAAGCCCATCACTAAAAAGAGAATATAGCTAACAAGAGAGCCCACTCATGGACCTCAACAAGAGCATGAGGAAGTCCCTCATCAAGAAATCCCTGAGATGCCTGATAGGCAAAATTGTGATCTCTAATAATGGCATTCATGTTCGTTCTCTCCCTGGTAATGGCGCCAAACACTTGGTGCATGATACCATGGTCCAAACATAACTTCACAACTTCGCACAACTAACCAGCAAGTGCACTGGGTCGTCCAAGTAATAAACCTTACGTGAGTAAGGGTCGATCCCACAGAGATTGTTGGTATGAAGCAAGCTATGGTCATCTTGTAAATCTCAGTTAGGCGGATAATAAATGATTATGGAGTTTTCGAATAATAATAATAAATAAACAGAAAATAAAGATAGAAATACTTATGTAGATCATCGATGGAAATTTTAGATAGGCATATGAAGATGCTGTGCTCCTTCTGAATCTCTGACTTTCCTACTGCCTTCATCCAATCCTTCTTACTCCTTTCCATGGCAAGCTGTATGTAGGGCATCATCGTTGTCAATGGCTACATCCCATCCTCTCAGTGAAAAAGGTCCAAATGCTCTGTCACGGCACGGCTAATCACATGTTGGTTCTCGATCATGTTGGAATAGAATCCATTAATTCTTTTGCGTTTGTCATCACGCCCAACAATCGCGAGTTTGAAGCTCGTCACAGTCATTCAATCCCTGATCCTACTCGGAATACTACAGACAAGGTTTAGACTTTCCAAATTCTCATGAATGCCGCCATCAATTCTAGCTTATACCACGAAGATTCTGATTAAGGAATCCAAGAGATATGTGTTCGGTCTAAGGTAGAACGGAGGTGGTTGTCAGTCACGCGTTCATAGGTGAGAATGATGATGAGTGTCACGGATCATCACATTCATCATGGTGAAGTGCAACGAATATCTTAGAACAGGAATAAACTGAATTGAATAGAAAATAGTAGTAATTGCATTAAAACTCGAGGTACAACAGAGCTCCACACCCTTAATCTATGGTGTGTAGAAACTTCACCATTGAGAATACATAAGTGATGAAGGTCCAGGCATGGCCAAATGGCAAGCCCCCAAAACGTGATCACAGGATCAAAAATACAATCCAGGATCTGGTCAAAAGACCGAATGGTCAAAGACACCTAGTACAATAGTAAAATGTCCTATTTATACTAGACTAGCTACTAGGGTTTACATAAGTAAGTAATTGATGCAGAAATCCACTTCCGGGGCCCACTTCGTGTGTGCTTGGGTTAAGCTCTAGCTTTAAACGTGTAGAGGCTTCTTTTGGAGTTGAACGCCAAGTTGTAACGTGTTTTTGCCGTTCAACTCTGGTTCGTGACGTGTTTCTAGCGTTTGACTCCAGAATGCAGTATGGAACTGGCGTTGAGCGCCAGTTTACGTAGTCTAATCTCGAATAAAGTATAGATTATTATATATTGATGGAAAGCTCTGGATGTCTACTTTCCAACGCCGTTCAGAACGCGCCATTTGGAGTTTTGTAGCTCTATAAAACCCATTTCGAGTGCAGGGAGGTCAGAATCTAACAGCATCAGCAGTCTTTTGTCAGCCTTCTATCAGAGTTTTGCTTAGGTCCCTCAATTTCAGCCAGAAATTATCTGAAATCACAGAAAAACACACTAACTCATAGTAAAGTCCAGAAATGTGAATTTAGCATAAAAACTAATGAAAGCATCCCTAAAAGTAGCTAGATCCTACTAAAAACTACCTAAAAACAGTGTCAATAAGCGTATAAATTATCCACTCATCACAACACCAAACTTAAAATTGTTGCTTGTCCCCAAGCAACTGAAAATTAAATAGGATAAAAAGAAGAGAATATACTATAAATCCCAAAATATCAATGAATATTAGTTCTAATTAGATGAGCGGGACTTGTACCTTTTTGCTTCTGAACAGTTTTGGCATCTCACTTTTTCCTTTGATGTTTAGAATGATTGGCATCTCTAGGAACTTAGAATTTCAGATAGTGTTATTGATTCTCCTAGTTAAGTATGTTGATTCTTGAGCACAGCTACTTTTATGAGTCTTGGCCGTGGCCCTAAGCACTTTGTTTTCCAGTATTACCACCAGATACATAAATGCCACAGACACATGACTGGGTGAACCCTTTCAGATTGTGACTCAGCTTTGCTAAAGTCTCCAGTTAGAGGTGTCCAGAGCTCTTAAGCACACTCTTTTTGCTTTGGATCACGACTTTAACCACTCAGTCTCAAGCTTTTCACTTGGATCTGCATGCCACAAGCAAATGGTTAGGGACAGCTTGATTTAGCCACTTAGGTCTGAATTTTATTTCCTTGGGCCCTCCTATCCATTGATGCTCAAAGCCTTGGATCCTTTTTACCCATGCCTTTTGGTTTTAAGTGCTATTGGCTTTTTCTGCTTGCTTTTTCTTTTTCTCTCTATATTTTTTTTGCCACTTTTTTTTCAAGCTTTTGTTTTTTCACTACTTTTTCTTGCTTCAAGAATCAATTTCATGATTTTTCAGATCATCAATAAAATTTCTCTTGTTCATCATTCTTTCAGGAGCCAACAATTTTAACATTCATAAACAACAAGATCAAAAATATGCACTGTTCAAGCATTCATTCAGAGAACAAAAAGTATTGTCACCACATCAATATAATTAAACTAATTTCAAGGATAAATTCGAAACTCATGTACTTCTTGTTCTTTTGAATTAGGAACATTTTTCATTTAAGAGAGGTGAAGGATTCATGGAATTATTCATAGCCTTAAGACATAGTTACTACATACTAATGATCATGAAGTAAAGACACAAAACATAAACAAACATATAGCATAAAAATCGAAAAAAAAATAATAGAGAAATAAGAACAAGGAGTGAGTCCACCTTAGTGATGGTGGCACTTTCTTCTTGAAGAACCAATGATGTCCTTGAGCTCTTCTATGTCTCTTCCTTGCGTTTGTTGCTCTTCCCTCATTGCTCTTTGATCTTCTCTAATTTCATGGAGAATAATGGAGTGCTCTTGATGTTCCACCCTTAATTGATCCATATTGTAACTCAAGTCTTCTAGAGAAGTGTTGAGTTGTTCATAATAGTTGTTTGGAGAAAAATGCATCCCTTGAGGCATCTCAGAGATTTCTTGATGGTGAGCTTCCTCATACGTCTCTTGAGATCCATGAGTAGGCTCTCTTGTTTGCTCCATGAGTGGGCTCTCTTGTTTGCTCCATCCTCTTCTTAGTGATGGGCTTATCCTCCTCAATGGGGATGTCTCCTTCTATGTTAACTCTAGCTGAGTAACATAGATGGCAAATAAGATGAGAAAAAGCTAGCCTTTCCATGGTGGAGGACTTTTCGCCTATTTTGTAGAATTCAAGGGAGATGACTTCATGAACTTCTGCTTCCTCTTCATTCATGATGCTATGAATCATGATGGCCCGATCCACAGTAACTTCGGATTGGTTGCTAGTGGGATGATGGAGCGTTGGATGAACTCCAACCATCCTCTAGCCACAGGCATGAGGTCCAGTCTTCTTAATTGAACCGGCTTGCCTTTGGAGTCTCTTTTCCATTGAGCTCCTTCCACACATATGTCCATAAGGACTTGGTCCAACCTTTGATCAAAGTTGACCCTTCTAGTGTAGGGGCGTGTATCTCCTTGCATCATGGGCAAGTTGAATGCTAACCTTACATTTTTCGGACTAAAATCTAAGTATTTCCCCCGAACCATTGTAAGATAATTATTTGGATTCGGGTTCACACTTTGATCATGGTTCCTAGTGATCCATGCATTGGCATAGAACTCTTGAACCATTAAGATTCTGACTTATTGAATGGGGTTGGTCAGAACTTCCCAACCTCTTCTTTGGATCTCATGTCGGATCTCCGGATACTCATTTTTTTTTAGTTTGAAAGGGACCTCGGGGATCACCTTCTTCTTGGCCACAACATCATAGAAGTGGTCTTGATGGGCTTTGGAGATGAATCTCTCCATCTCCCATGACTCGGAGGTGGAAGCTTTTATCTTCCCTTTCCCTTTTCTAGAGGTTTCTCTGGCCTTAGGTGCCATCAATGGTTATAGAAAAACAAAAAGCTATGCTTTTACCACACCAAACTTAGAATATTGCTCACCCTCGAGCAAAAGAAGAAAGAATAGATGAAGACGAAGATATGGAGGAGAGGAAGAGAGGGTTATGTTTCGGCCAAGGAGGAGAAAAGAAGGTTGTGTTGTGTGAAAATGAAGAAGAATGGAGGGGTTTATATAGTGGAGGGAGAGGGGTTAAGGTTCGGCCATATTGGGTGTGTTGGGTGGGAAAAGAAATTTTTGAATTTTGAAGGTAGGTGGGATTTATGGGGAAGAGTGGATGGATGTGAGTGGTGAAGAGGTGATAGGGAAGAGAGATTGAGGTGATTGGTGAAGGGTCTTTGGGGAAGAGTGTTATTGGATTGTGTGAAGAGGACAGAAGGTGAGTTGAGGTAGGTGGGGATCCTGTGGGGTCCACAGATCCTGAGGTGTCAAGGATTATCATCCCTGCACCAATGAGGCGTGTAAAACGCCCTCTGCATGCAATCCTGATGTTCAACGCCAGAATGATGCTTGTTTCTGGCGTTGAACGCCATCTTCATGCTTGTTTTGGGCGTTCAACACCCATTTGCAGCATGTTTCTGGTGTTGAACGCCAGTTCCATGCTTGTTTCTGGCATTCAGCGCCAGCTTTCCTCAGGGTGTATTCCTGGCATTTAAATGCCAGGATGCTGCTTGTTTCTGGCATTCAATGCCAGATCCATGCTCTGTTCTGGCGTTGAACACCAGCCAGATGCTCCTTACTGGCGTTTAAACGCCAGTAACTCCTTCCTCTAGGGTGTGCTTTTTCTTCTGCTATTTTTTATTCTATTTTTAATTTTAGAATTTATTTTGTGACTCCACATGATCATGAACCTAATAAAACATAAAAGAACAATAAAATAAAAATAAAATTAGATAAATAAAAAAAATTGGGTTGCCTCCTAATAAGCGCTCCTTTAATGTCACTAGCTTGACAGTGTGCTCTCATGGAGCCTCACAGGTGATCAGGTCAATGTTGTAGACTCCAAACACCAAACTTAGAGTTTGGATGTGGAGATTCAACACCAAAATTAGAGTTTGGCTGTGGCCTCCCGACACCAAACTTAGAGTTTGATTGTGGGGGCTCTATTTGACTCTGTACTGAGAGAAGCTTTTCATGCTTCCTCTCCATTGTTAAAGAAGAACACCCTTGGGTCTTAAACACAAGGTAGTCCTCATTCAATTGAAGGACTAATTCTCCTCTGTTAACATCTATCACAGCTCCTGCTGTGGCTAGGAAAGGTCTTCCAAGGATGATGCATTCATCCTCCTCCTTCCTAGTGTCTAAGATTATGAAATCAGCAAGGATGTAAAGGCCTTCAACCTTTACCAACACATCCTTTACCAATCCATAAGCTTGTCTTACTGACTTGTCTGCCATTTGCAATGAGAATATGGCAGGTTGTACCTCAATGATCCCCAGCTTCTCCATTACAGAGAGTGGCATAAGATTTATGCCTGACCCTAGGTCACACAGAGCCTTTTCAAAGGTCATGGTGCCTATGGTACAGGGTATTAAGAATTTGCTAGGATCTTGTCTCTTTTGAGGTAAAGTTTGCTGAATCCATGTATCTAGTTCATTAATGAGCAAGGGAGGTTCACCTTCCCAAATCTCATTACCAAATAATTTGGCATTTAGCTTCATGATGGCTCTTGAATATTGAGCAACTTACTCTCCAGTTACATCTTCATCCTCTTCAGAGGAAGAATAGTCTTCAGAGCTCATGAATGGCAGAAGGAGATTTAATGGGATCTCTATAGTCTATATATGACCTTCAGATTCCTTTGAGCCCTCAATAGGGAGCTCCTTCTTGCTTGAGAGACCTCATGGGATTCACATCCTCTCCTTCCTCCCAGGTTCGACCATGTTGATTATGTCTATGGCCTTGCACTCTCTTTTTGGATTCTCTTCAGTATTGCTTGGGAGAGTACTAGGAGGAGTTTCAGTGACTTTCTTACTCAACTAGCCCACTTGTGCCTCCAAATTTCTGATGGAGGACCTTGTTTCACTCATGAAACTTAAAATGGCCTTAGATAGATCAGAGACTAAGTTTGCAAAATTAGAGGTGCTCCGCTCAGAATTCTCTGTCTGTTACTGAGAAGATGATGGATAAGGCTTGCTATTGCTGAGCCTATTTCTTCCACCATTATTAAAGCCTTGTTGAGGCTTTTGTTGATCCTTCCATTAGAAATTTGGATGATTTCTCCATGATGAATTATAGGTGTTTCCATAAGGTTCACCCATGTAATTTACCTCTACTATTGCAGGGTTCTCAGGATCATAAGCTTCTTCTTCAGAAGATGCCTCTTTACTACTGTTGGATGCATTTTGCCATCCATTCAGACTTTGAGAAATCATATTGACTTGCTGAGTCAACATTTTGTTCTGAGCCAATATGGCATTCAGAGCATCAATTTCAAGAACTCCCTTCCTTTGAGGCGTCCTATTATTCACGGAATTCCTCTCAGAAGTGTACATGAACTGGTTATTTGCAACCATGTCAATAAGTTCTTGAGCTTCTGCAGGCATTTTCTTTAGGTGAATGGATCCACCTGCAGAATGGTCCAGTGACATTTTAGAGAACTCAGATAGACCATAATAGAATATATCCAGAATGGTCCACTCTGAAAGCATGTCAGAAGGACACCTTTTGGTCATCTGTTTGTATCTTTTCCAAGCTTCATAGAGGGATTCACCATCTTTCTGTTTGAAAGTCTGAACATCCACTCTAAGCTTGCTCAGCTTTTGAGGAGGAAAGAACTTAGCCAAGAAGGTCGCGACCAGCTTATCCCATGAGTCCAGGCTATCTTTAGGTTGTGAATCTAACCATGTTCTAGCTCCGTCTCTTACAGCAAAAGGGAAAAGCATGAGCCTATAGACTTCAGGATCTACTCCATTAGTCTTAACAGTCTTACAGATCTGCAAGAACTCAGTTAAAAACTGATAGGAATCTTCTTATGGAAGTCCATGAAACTTGCAGTTTTGTTGCCGTAGAGTAACTAGTTGAGGTTTCAGCTCAAAATTGTTTGCTCTAATGACAGGGATTGAGATGCTTCTTCCATCAAACTTGGAAGTAGGTGTAGTGTAATCACCAAGCGTCTTCCTTGCATTATTATTTTTGGCTGCCATCTCCTCTTCCTTTTCACAAATTTCTGTAAGGTTATCTCTGGATTTTTGTAATTTAGCTTCTCTTAGTTTCCTCTTCAGAGTCCTTTCAGGTTCAGGATCTGCTTCAACAAGAATATTCTTGTCCTTGCTCCTGCTAATATGAAAAAGAAGGGAACAGAAAATAATAATAGGGATCTTCTTTACCACAGTAGAGAGATTTCTTTATGTTAGTAGAAGAAGAAAGGAATAGAAGAAGGAAAAGGTAAGAATCCAAACACGTGGGTAAAGATAGGTTCAGATTCTTGAGATGAAGAGAAGTGTTAATAAATAAATAAATAAATAGAAGGAGATGAAAGGGAGAGAATTCGAAAATTAATTTTGAAAAAGGGTTAGTAATTTTCGAAAATTAAGAGAGGAATTAAAATTAAAAATTAAAATTTAAAACAATTAGTTAATTAAAAGAATTTTGAAAAAGAGGGAGGTAACTTTTGAAAATTAGAAAGAGCAAAGTAGTTAGGTGGTTTTGAAAAAAAGATAAGATATAGTTAAAACAAACAAAAAGTCAACTAGTTAGTTGAAAAAGATTTGAAATTTAATTTAAAAAGATAAGAAGTTGGAAGATATTTTGAAATCAAATTTTTGAAAAAGATAAAATTTTGAAAAAGATATGATAGAAAAGATATTTTTGAAAAAGAATTTAATTTTTAAAATTAAAATTGATTACTTGACTAACAAGAAACTAAAAGATATGATTCTAGAATTTAAAGATTGAACCTTTCTTAACAAGAAAGTAACAAACTTCAAATTTTTTGAATCAATCACATTAATTGTTAGAAAAGTTTTCGAAATTTTGAATTAAAGATAAGAAAAAGATTTTGAAAATTAAATTAAAAATTTTCAAAAAATAGTAAGAAAAATGAAAAAGATTTGGTTTTTGAAAAAGTTTTGAAAAGATAAGATTTTTAAAATAAAAAATTTGACTTGACTTATAAGAAATAGCTAAGTTTTTAAAAATTTCTGACTGAGTCAACTCAAATTTTCGAAATTTTGAGAGAAATAAGGAAAAGATATTTTTTATTTTTGAATTTTTAATGATGAGAGATAAAAACATGAAAATGACTCACAACATGAAAATTATGAATCAAGACACATGATGCATGCAAGAACACTATAAATGTCAAGATGAACACCAAGAACACTTTGAAGATCATGATGAACATCAAGAACATATTTTTGAAAAACTTTTAATGCAAAGAAAACATGCAAGACACCAAACTTAGAAATCTTTCATGTTTAGATACTATGAATGCAAAAATGCATATGAAAAACATCATATAACACAAAACAAGAAAATTTAAAGATCAAACAAGAAGACTTACCAAGAACAACTTGAAGATCATGAAGAACACTATGAATGCATGAATTTTTGAAAAAAGAATGCATAAATTTTAAAAACATGCAATTGACACCAAACTTAAAATTTGACTCTAGACTCAAACAAGAAATACAAAATATTTTTTATTTTTTTGTATTTTCTTTTATTTTTTTCGAAAAACATATAGGAAAAAGAAAATAAGAAATTCAAAATTTTTAAAAAGAATTCCAGGAATCTTTCAATGTTAGTCTAAAGCTCTGGTTCAGGAATTATACATGGCTTAATAGCAAGCCAAGCTTTTGTGAAAGCTCCAGTCCAAAACACTAGACATGGCCAATGGCCAGCCAAGCTTCAGCAGGTCATTACATGCATTGTGGTGATTAGTTGAAGCCTCAGTCCAAAAGAATTTAGACATGGCTTTACAGCTAACCAGGCTTCAACATGCTTCATAAAACTCTAGAATCCATTCTTAAGAATTTTGAAAAATTTTTGAAAACAGGTGAGAATATTTTTTGTTGAAAGATTTTTGAAAAATTTTTGAAAATAAAACAAAAAGAAAATTACCTAAGCTGAGCAACAAGATGAAATGTCAGTTGTCCAAACTCGAACAATCCCCGGCAACGGCGCCAAAAACTTGATAGGCAAAATTGTGATCTCTAATAATGGAATTCATGTTCGTTCTCTCCCTGGCAATGGCGCCAAACACTTGGTGCATGATACCATGGTCCAAACATAACTTCACAACTTCGCACAGCTAACCAGCAAGTGCACTGGGTCGTCCAAGTAATAAACCTTACGTGAGTAAGGGTCGATCCCACGGAGATTGTTGGTATGAAGCAAGATATGGTCATCTTGTAAATCTCAGTTAGGCGGATAATAAATGATTATGGAGTTTTCAAATAATAATAATAATAAATAAACAGAAAATAAAGATAGAAATACTTATGTAGATCATCGATGGGAATTTCAGATAGGCATATGAAGATGTTGTGCTCCTTCTGAATCTCTGCTTTCCTACTGCCTTCATCCAATCCTTCTTACTCATTTCCATGGCAAGCATTATGTAGGGCATCACTGTTGTCAATGGCTACACCCATCCTCTCAGTGAAAAAGGTCCAAATGCTCTGTCAAGGCACGGCTAATCATCTGTTGGTTCTCGATCATGTCGGAATAGAATCTATTAATTCTTTTGCGTTTGTCATCACGCCCAACAATCGTGAGTTTGAAGCTCATCACAGTCATTCAATCCCTGAATCCTACTCGGAATACCACAGACAAGGTTTAGACTTTTCGAATTCTTATGAATGCCGCCAGCAATTCTAGTTTATACCACGAAGATTCTGATTAAGGAATCCAAGAGATATGCGTTCGGTCTAAGGTAGAATGGAGGTGGTTGTCAGTCACGCGTTCATAAGTGAGAATGATGATGAGTGTCACAGATCATCACATTCGTCATGGTAAAGTGCAACGAATATCTTAGAACAGGAAGAAACTGAATTGAATAGAAAATAGTAGTAATTGCATTAAAACTCGAGGTACAGCAGAGCTCCACACCCTTAATCTATGGTGTGTAGAAACTCCACCGTTGAGAATACATATGAGATGAAGGACCAGGCATGGCCGAATGGCCAGCCCCCAAAACATGATCACAGGATCAAAAATCCAATCCAGGATCTGGTCAAAAGACCGAATGGTCAAAGACACCTAGTACAATAGTAAAATGTCCTATTTATACTAGACAAGCTACTAGGGTTTACAAAAGTAAGTAATTGATGCAGAAATCCACTTTCGGGGCCCACTTGGTGTGTGCTCGGGCTGAGCTTGAGCTTTACACGTGCAGAGGCTTCTTTTGGAGTTGAACACCAAGTTGTAACGTGTTTTTGGTGTTCAACTCTGGTTCGTGACGTGTTTCTGGCGTTTGACTCCAGAATGCATCATGGAACTGGCATTGAGCGCCAGTTTACGTCATCTAATCTCGAATAAAGTATGGACTATTATATATTTCTGGAAATCTCTAGATGTCTACTTTCTAATGCCGTTGAGAGCGCACCATTTTGAGTTTTGTAGCTCTAGAAAATCCATTTCGAGTGCAGAGAGGTTAGAATCCAACAGCATCAGCAGTCCTTTGTCAGCCTTCTATTAGAGTTTTGCTTAGGTCCCTCAATTTCAGCTAGAAATTACCTGAAATCACAAAAAAACACACAAACTCATAGTAAAGTCCATAAATGTGAATTTAGCATAAAAACTAATGAAAACATCCTTAAAAGTAGCTAGATCCTACTAAAAACTACCTAAAAATAGTGCCAAAAAGTGTATAAATTATCCGCTCATCAATGCCTCAAGGGATGCAATTTCCTCCACACAACTATTGGGAACAACTCAACACCTCTTTAGGGGATTTGAGTTCTAACATGGAGCAACTAAGGATAGAGCACCAAGAGCACTCCATTATCCTCCATGAAATTAGAGAGGACCAAAGAGCCATGAGGGAGGAGCAACAAAGGCAAGGAAGAGATATTGAGGAGCTAAAGCACTCCATAGGATCTTCAAGAGGAAGAACTAGCAGCCATCACTAAGGTGGACCCGTTCTTTAATTTTCTTATTATTTGTTTTTTTATTTTTCAATTCTTATGCTTTATGTTTGTCTATGTTGTGTCTTTATTACATGATCATTAGTGTCTAGTGTCTATGTCTTAAAGCTATGAATAATTCCATGAATCCTTCACCTCTCTTAAATGAAAAATGTTTCTAATTACAAAAGAACAAGAAGTACATAAATTTCGAATTCTATCTTGAAATTAGTTTAATTATTGGTGGTGGCAATACTTTTTGTTTCTGAATGGATGCTTAAACAGTGCATATTTTTTATAGTGAAGTTTATGAATGTTAAAATTGTTGACTCTTGAAAGAATGATGAACAAAGAGAAATTTTATTGATAATCTTAAAAAAAACATAAAATTGATTCTTGAAGCAAGAAAAAGCAGTGAAAAATACAAAGCTTGCGGAAAAAAAAAGGCAAAAAAAATAAAGAAAAAAAAGAAGAAAAAGCAAGCAGAAAAAGCCAGTAACCCTTCAAACCAAAATTCAAGGGTAAAAAGGATCCAAGGCTTTGAGCATTAATGGATAGGAGGGCCCAAAGGAATAAAATCCTGGCCTAAGCGGCTAAATCAAGCTGTCCCCAACCATGTGCTTGTGTCATGAAGGTCCAAGTGAAAAGCTTGAGACTGAGTGGTTCAAGTCATGATCCAAAGCAAAAGAGTGTACTTAAGAACTCTGGACACCTCTAACTGGGGACTCTAGCAAAGCTGAGTCACAATCTGAAAAGGTTCACCCAGTTATGTGTCTGTGGCATTTATGTATCCGGTGGTAATACTAGAAAACAAGGTGCTTAGGGTCACGGCCAAGACTCATAAAGTAGCTGTGTTCAAGAATCAACATACTGAACTAGGAGAATCAATAACACTATCTGAATTCTGAGTTCTTATAGATGCCAATTGATGAGTGGATATTTTATACGCTTTTTTGGGGTATTTTCATGTAGATTTTAGCATATTTTAATTAGTTTTTAATATAATTTTATTAGTTTTTAGGCAAAAAATATATTTCTGGACTTTACTATGAGTTTGTGTGTTTTTCTGTGATTTCAGGTATTTTCTGGCTGAAATTGAGGAAGCTGAGCAAAAATCTGAGTTAGGCTGAAAAAGGACTGCTGATGCTGTTGGATCCTGACCTCCCTACACACAGAATAGATTTTTTGGAGCTACAAGAGTCCAATTGGTGCGCTCTTAGTTGGGTTTGAAAGTAGACATCCAGGGTTTTCCAGCAATATATAATGGTCCATAATTTGCGTGAAGATAGACGACGTAAACTGGTGTTCAACGCCAGTTCCATGTTGCAGTCTAGCGTCCAGCGCCAGAAACAGGTTACAAGTTGGAGTTCAACGCCCAAAACACATTACAACCTAGCGTTCAACTCCAGAAAAAGCCCAAGCACGTGAGAGGCTTAAGTCTCAGCCCTAGCACACACCAAGTGGGCCCCAGAAGTGGATTTCTGCACCAATTATCTTAGTCTACTCATTTTCTGTAAACCTAGGTTACCAGTTTAGTATTTAAACAACTTTTAGAGGCTTATTTTGTACCTCATGACATTTTTAGATCTGAAATTTATACTCTTTGACGGCATGAGTCTCTAAACTCATGTTGGGGGCGAGGAGCTCTGCAGCGTCTCGATGAATTAATGCAATCACGTATATTTTTCCATTCAAATATGTGTGTTCCTATCTAAGATGTTCATTCACGCTTAATTATGGAGAAGGTGATGATCCATGACACTCATCACCTTCCTCAACCCATGAACGTGTGTCTGACAACTATCTCCATTCTACATCAGATTGAATGAATATCTCTTAAATTCCTTAATCAGAATCTTCGTGGTATAAGCCGGATTGATGGCGGCATTCATGAGAATCTGGAAAGTCTAACCTTGTCTGTGGTATTCCGAGTAGGATTCCGGGATTGAATGACTATGACGAGCTTCAAACTCCTGAAGGCTGGGCGCTAGTGACAAGCGCAAAAGAATCATTGGATTTTATTCCAACCTGATTGAGAACCGACAGATGATTAGCCGTGCTGTGACAGAGAATTTGGACCATTTTCACTGAGAGGATGGGAAGTAGCCATTGACAACGGTGACACCCTACATAGAGCTTGCCATGGAAGGAACCTTGCATTATGGTATTGAGTTGAATATTACATTACAGGAATTCAGAAGACAAAGCATCTCAAAAACCCCAACATATTCTCT
>NC_029781.3:60883210-60887098 GCF_000817695.3 Arachis duranensis
TAATTGATATCCTGACTAAGAATAATAAAATAAACATAGCTTGCTTCAAACCAATAATCTCCGTGGGATCGACCCTTACTCACGTAAGGTATTACTTGGACGACCCAGTGCACTTGCTGGTTAGTGGTACGAGATTTCTTATTGGGATTAAAATTTTGTGCATCAAGTTTTTGGCGCCGTTGCCGGAGATTGTTCGAGTTTGAACAACTAAAGGTTTATTTTATTGCTTAGATTAGGAATAATTTATTTTTGTTGCTATAGAGTCATTAAATTCTGAGTCCTTTATTCCCTTTTCAAAAATTTTTCAAAAATATTATTTTTCTTTTTCAATTTTTAATTTTTTTTCGTGAGTTTAGTGTCTTGTTTTTAATTTTTCATGAGTTTAGTGTTTTGTTCTAAGTTTGGTGTCAATTACATATTTTATATTTTCCCTTTAAATTTTCGATTTGTGCTCTTTGATCTTCAAGTTGTTCTTGTTGATCTTTAATTTTTCTTGTTCTGTGTCTTTTCTTGTTTCACTTGTGTTTTTCCAAAGCATTAGTCTTCCAAAAGGAATATACCTATTCAAAACAAGTGTTACATTTACTGCCCAATTGGCTAGAGCATTGGTCTATGTTCTTGGTGATTGGGTATCTTTTTTTTTAATCATTTTCAAAAATAATTTTTTCTTGATTTAATCTTGTGCCAAACTTTAAGTTTGTTGTTTTCTTGTTAATTTTAATATAATTTTCGAAAATTACTTTGATTTTCTAAAATTTTTAAGTTTGGTGTTCTTTCTAACCCCACTACTGCTTCATATGGGAGTGGTATATGTATACCTTCTATTGAAGTTAGTAGCTTTGAGTTGAATCCTCAGCTCATTATCATGGTGCAGCTCTTTCTTGTGTTTTGATCTTAAAATTTTTAAGTTTGGTGTTCCTTGGTGTTTTTCCTCCAAAATTTTCGAAAATAAGGAGTATTAGATCTAAAAATTTTAAGTCTTGTGTCTTTTATGTGTTTTTCTCTTTCATCATAAAATTCAAAATTCAAAAAAATATATATATCTTTTCTAACTATTTTTAAGCTATTTTTTCGAAATTTTTTTTAAAAAAATTCAGATTTCAATTTCAAAATTTTTCAAATCTTACCCTCTTAAGACTTTAAAAAAAATAATTTTTATATTTTATTATCTTTTTCAAAAATATCCTAACCACTTTCTCTCTCTCCTCAATTTTTTTCGAAAATCTTCACAAAACATTTTCAAATTTTTTTTATTTCTATCTTTATTTTTTTATTTCGGTTTTATTTTATCTTATTTTACTTTATTTTACTATTTTGAAAATAAATTCTTATATTTAATAAAATAAACAATATCAACATCCATATCATCTCATTTGCTCCATCATGGAACTAAGTGGAAATGAACAGTCCAGAAGGACTCTAGGGTCATATGCTAACCCCACTACTACTTCATATGGGAGTAGTATATGTATACCCTCCATTGGAGTTAGTAGTTTTGAGTTGAATCCTCAGCTCATTATCATGGTGCAGCAAAGTTGCTAGTATTCCGGTCTTCCATAAGAAGAACCTACAGAGTTTCTGGCATAATTTTTACAAATTGCTGACATAGTACATGATAAGGAAGTAGATCAGGATGTCTACAGATTATTACTGTTTCCATTTGTTGTAAAGGACCAAGCTAAGAGGTGGTTAAATAACCAACCCAAGAACAGCATAAAGACATGAAAACAGCTGTCAGAAAAATTCCTGAGTCACTATTTTCCTCCAAAACGGATGACACAGCTAAGGCTAAGCATCTAAGACTTCAAACAAGGAGATAATGAATCCCTTTATGATGCCTGGGAGAGATACAGAGAGATGCTAAGAAAATGCCCCTCTGAAATGTTTTCAGAGTGGGTGCAATTAGACATCTTCTATTATGGGCTTACAGAGAGAGCTCAGATTTCTCTAGACCACTCATTTGGTGGATCTATACACATAAGAAAAATAATTGAAGAAGCTCAAGAGCTCATTGATACAGTTGCCAGAAATCAGCACCTGTACCTAAGCAGTGAACTTCCCAAGAAAGAAGAGGCTAAAACAGTAACTGCTGAACTCAGTCCTGCAGATCAAGCTGCTGAATTCAATCAGCAATTATATTTTCTAACAAAACAGTTAGCCAAATTCAAGGAGATACTACTAGAGACAAGAATGGCTAATATGAATATAGAAATACAGTTGAAGCAAACAGAACAGCAGTTATCAAAACAAATAACAGAAGAATGCCAAGCAGTTCAATTAAGGACTGGGAAAACATTAAATACCTCACTTCAAGGTAGCAGGAAGCCAAGAAATGAGCAGACCACCTAAAATCCATCTGAGGACAATCAGAGCCCAGAGAGGAATAACTCTGGTGCCCAAACGCCAGAAAATGGGTGGAAAGCTGGCGTTGAACGCCCATACCATGCTCAGTCCTGGCGTTCAACGCCAGAAACAAGCAATGATTTGGCGTTGAACGCCCAAAAAAGCACAATTCTGGCGTTCAGACGCCCGAAACAGGCAAGGAGCTGGCGTCTAACGCCACTCCAGCTTCCACCCCTGGCATTCAAACGCCAGTGGGAGATCAGACACATACAAGTGCTGATAGCAACCCCTCTAAAAAGGCTTCTCAACCCACACTTGTAGGCAATAAACCTACAGCAACTAAGGTTGAGGAATATAAAGCCAAAATGCCTTATCCTCAGAAACTCCGCCAAGCGGAACAGGATAAGCAATTTGCCCGCTTTGCAGATTATCTCAGGACTCTTGAAATAAAGATTCTATTTGCAGAGGAACTTGAGCAAATACCCTCTTATGCTAAGTTCATGAAGGAGATCTTAAGTCATAAGAAGGATTGGAGGGAAACTGAGAAAGTTTACCTCACTGAAGAATGCAGTGCAGTCATTCTGAAAAGCTTACCTGAGAAGCTTAAGGATCCGGGAAGCTTTATGATACCATGCACATCAGAAGGTACTTGTACCAAGCAAGCTCTATGTGATCTTGGGGCAAGTATTAATCTGCACCTACCATCAAAAAGCTTGGGTTGACTGATGAAGTTAAACCAACTCGGATATGTCTCCAACTTGCTGATGGCTCCATTAAATACCCATCAGGCGTAATTGAAGACATGATTGTCAAGGTTGGGCCATTTGCCTTTCTCACTAACTTTGTGGTGCTGGAAATGGAGGAGCACAAGAGTGCAACTCTAATTCTGGAAAGACCTTTCCTAGCTACTGGCCGAACCTTTATTGATGTTCAGAAAGGGGAAGTAACCCTGAGAGTCAATGAGGATGAGTTCAAGTTGAATGTTGTTAAAGCCATGCAACATCCAGACACCCAAAATGACTGCATGAGCGTTAATATTATTGACTCTCTGGTAAAAGAGGTCAATATAGCTGAGAGTCTCGAATCAGAGCTAGATAATAATATCCTTAAAGATGTTCAGCCTGATCTGAAGGAACCAAAGAGAATAATAGAACCTCTGAAAATCCCTCAGGAAGAGGAGAAACCTCCTAAACCCGAGCTCAAACCATTACCACCATCCCTGAAATATGCATTTCTGGGAGAAGGTGATACCTTTCCTGTAATTATAAGCTCTACCTTAGAGCCACAGGAAGAGGAAGCACTAATTCAAGTGCTAAGGACATACAAGACAGCTCTTGGGTGGTCCATCAGTGATCTCAAGGGCATTAGCCCATCCAGATGCATGCACAAGATCTTACTGGAGGGTGACGCCAAGCCAGTGGTTCAACCACAAAGGCGGCTGAATCCAGCCATGAAGGAAGTGGTGCAGAAAGAGGTCACTAAATTATTAGAGGCTGGGATTATTTATCCTATTTCTAATAGCCCCTGGGTAAGCCCTGTCTAAGT
>NC_029781.3:60887249-60903172 GCF_000817695.3 Arachis duranensis
ACCAGAAAGGATCATTTTCCTTTACCATTCATAGACCAGATGCTAGAAAGACTAGCAGGTCATGAATACTACTGCTTCCTGGATGGATATTCAGGTTATAATCAAATTGCAGTAGACCCCCAAGATCAAAAGAAAATGGCATTCACATGTCCATCTGGAGTATTTGCATACAGAAGGATGCCATTTGGCCTGTACAATGCACCTGCAACCTTTCAAAGGTACATGCTCTCAATTTCTCTGATATGGTGGAAAAATTTCTGGAAGTCTTCATGGATGACTTTTCAGTATTTGGAGACTCATTCAGCTCATGTCTTGACCATCTAGCACTTGTTCTAAAGAGATGCCAAGAGACCAACCTAGTTTTAAACTGGGAGAAATGTCACTTTATGGTGACTGAAGGAATTGTCCTTGGGCACAAAATCACGAACAGGGGAATAGAGGTGGACCAAGCTAAGGTAGAGGTAATTGAAAAATTACCACCACCAGCCAATGTTAAGGCAATCAGAAGCTTTCTGGGCATGCAGGATTCTATAGGAGGTTTATAAAGGATTTTTCAAAAATCGCCAAACCCCTAAGTAATCTGTTAGCTGCTGACACGCCATTCATCTTTGATAAGGAGTGTCTGCAGGCATTTGAGACTCTGAAAGCTAAGCTGGTCACAGTACCAGTCATCTCTGCACCAGACTGGACATTACCATTTGAATTAATGTGTGATGCTAGTGACCATGCCATTGGTGCAGTGTTGGGACAGAGACATGACAAGCTTCTGCACGTCATTTACTATGCCAGTCATGTTTTAAATGATGCACAGAAGAATTACACAACCACAGAAAAAGAGCTGCTTGCAGTGGTTTACGCGATTGACAAGTTTAGATCCTATTTAGTAGGATCAAAAGTGATTGTGTACACTGATCATGATGCTCTTAAATATCTACTCACAAAGCAGGATTCAAAACCCAGACTTATCAGATGGATGTTGCTTCTGCAAGAGTTTGATATAGAAATAAGAGACAGAAAAGGGACAGAGAACCAAGTAGCAGATCACCTGTCCCGAATAGAACTAGTAGAAGGGGCGTCCCTCCCTCTTACTGAGATCTCTGAAACCTTTTCGGATGAACAAATTCTACTGGCCTACTCTCTATAAAGATTCCCGAGTGTTTGTACTTAATTGTGACAGTTGCCAAAGATCTGGTAATCTGCCTCACAGTTATGCCATGCCTCAACAAGGGATCTTGGAGATTGAGTTGTTTGATGTATGGGGTATTGACTTCATGGGGCCTTTCCCACCATCATACTCAAACACTTACATTCTGGTGGCAGTGGATTATGTATCCAAATGGGTAGAAGCTATTGCTACACCCACTAATGACACTAAGACAGTGTTAAAATTCCTCCAGAAACACATCTTCAGCAGGTTTGGCACCCCTAGAGTACTAATCAGTGATGGGGGCACTCATTTCTGCAATAAACAGCTCTACTCTGCTTTGGTTCGTTATGGAGTTAGCCACAGGGTGGCCACTCCATATCACCCACAGACAAATGGGCAAGCTGAAGTCTCAAATAGAGAACTCAAAAGAATCTTGGAACGGACTGTAATTAACCGTAGAAGGGATTGGGCAAGAAGCCTGGATGATGCTCTGTGGGCATACAGAACAGCATTCAAGACCCCTATAGGGACCTCTCCATACCAGCTTGTGTATGGAAAGGCATGTCACTTGCTAGTGAAACTGGAACATAAGGCCTACTGGGCAACCAGATTCCTGAACCTTGATGCCAAGTTAGCTAGAGAAAAACGATTGCTCCAGTTAAATGAGCTAGAAGAATTTAGACTCAATGCTTTCAAGAATGCAAAAACATACAAAGAGAAAGCAAAAAGATGGCATGATAAGAAATTGTCATCCAGAGTCTTTGAGCCAGGGCAGAAAGTTCTGCTATTTAATTCTAGGCTCAAATTATTCCCCGGGAAATTAAAGTCCCGGTGGAGAGGTCTGTATGTGATTACAAGTGTGTCACCATATGGATACGTAGAGATTCAGGATAATGATTCTAATAAAAAGTTCATTGTTAATGGACAGAGAGTCAAACATTATCTTGAAGGCAATTTTGAGCAAGAATGCTCAAAACTGAGGCTTGATTAAAGCTCAGTAATAGTCCAGCTAATGACAATAAAGAAGCGCTTGCTGGGAGGCAACCCAGCCATTTACAAAGTTTATTTGTTAATTAATTGATTTTTACAGGTATATGTCAAGTATCTTCAAGGTAAAATAGCAATTGCTTGAATTCACAGAGTTATAAGGGAATTGGAAGCTCACTGGCGTGAAAAAGCCAGTAAGAAACATTTTGGGCGTTGAACGCCCAAAAGAAGCATCCACTGGGCGTTTAACGCCAGTAAGGTTCATCCGAGCTAGTTTTGTTGGAATCCTTCTTGAGGATCAGGTCTCTTCCAAAACATGTAGCCACACACGGGGAAGGAAGGTTGTTTCCATTTAAAAGGCTGTCATCAAGATTAAAGTTGCCATCGCTGCTTGAGTTGAGATCAACTCTGATATTGTCATCGTTTCTCGCACTGATGCTCGTCAGGCTGTCTCCCTCGAGGAATATGCTTGAAGGAATAGGCAAGACACCAATACTTTCTCCTCAGCAACTTGAAGACATTGGTTACAAAATTATTGTTTACCCTCTTTTTTTGATTGGTGTCTCTATACGAATAATGCATCATCTCATTTTTCTTACGTTCACCAATTCAGTTGAATAGTTTTCAAGATTGAGATGAGATATATCATGGTTGGATTTGTAGGATTCACTTGCTGCCCTTAAAGGAGGCCACATTCCTCCTCCAGGAAACATGCCATCTTTTGAAGAAATCAAGGATATCGTAGGGTTCAACAAAATGACGACGTGTTTTTAATGTAGGGACATATTTGACCTTTATCTTTTTTGTTACACGTCACGTTCTACGTAATGGATATATTGGTGCGCCTCAGCCATTTCTGCTTGTTTTTGGAATGGCAAATAAACAGAAAAATGTATCCGTCAGCTGTTTGCAAAGCTCAAAAATGTATTTATAAATAATTTTCATATATATATATATATAAGCAAAAAACAAAAACACACAAAATGTCATTAAAATAAATTCTATTATTAAATATTCTTAAATTGTATAATACCTTTTGAAAATCTTCTGCCACCTTTTGAGTAACTCAACTTCTTTCCTGTAATTGCTAAAAACAAGTGAAAGGTAGAATAACGCCATATGTCACAAAATTGGAGTAGCCACACAAGATCTATAGATGTGAATTTTTCTGAATTTCCACACCGTAAATTTTTCTTAAAAAGAATAAAAGAATGCCATTGACAAAAATATCAAAACATTAAGAAGTCTTCGTTTTGAGTGGGATTGTCAGTCAATTTGTCGACCCACACCGTATTTTGATTTTTGTTATAAACCTTATTCTGATTTGCACCGTTAATTTTCTTTTTCTCCACCTCTTTGGGCTTCTCTTCCTTATTGTCATTCTTGAAAAAAATTTTACGAACAAACGACTCTACGTCTTTTCTAGAAAACCCTGCTTTGTCCTCAACGTCATTCTGAGGAATATATGGTGGACGAGCAATTTGCAAAACTGAGTTCCAGTTCACACCCTTAAAGAAATCATGGCACTTGATTTCATGTACCTCAATCCTACGGTCTGGATGCTTTTCAAGCAACTTCTTGATCAGGTCCCTCAACGGTGTGTTTTCACCTGATAGATCCGGTTGTTTCATCAAGATCCGTTGAAATGTCTCTTTTCTGTTTACGCCCTTAAATGGTGTCATTCCATACAGCATCTCGTACAAAACAACACCGAGGGACCACCAATCAACACCGAAGTTGTGTCCTTCACCAGTTATAATCTCTGGTGCCACGTAATCCTCTGTTCCGACAAATGAGTTGGATTTCTCCACTGAGTCGGACTCGCTCCGTGCTGGTGAGTTAGTGCCGAGTTGACTGTCTGAGTCAAGAGGCATGATACCCGAGTGACAACAGTAGCAACCTGGTAACAATCGCTTTCTTCGGTCAACCAGCAATGCTGAGTCAGAACTTGGTGATGAGATGCCACTCAACAATTGCGGTGACTTTGGGTTCAACTTCTTGGAGAGATCAAAATCCACGAGCATTATGTGACCTGTTTCTTGAATCAGTATGTTCTCTGGCTTCAAATCTCGGTACACTACTCCAAGACTATGCAAGTAGTCCAATACGAGGACCAATTCCACAGCATAAAACCTTGAAGGGTAAAACAAAATCGCATGGAAATAATTAGGAAAAATGCATATTTTGGTTAGCAAGGAAATGAGAAAAAAGACTGCAATTCTTGCTTTTTCAAATAGCAGCAATAAAGGGGGGAAATTAATAAAATATGTGTCTAAATTATTTCGAGAATCCCATTTACGTTTTTTGTTTTGAAAAATATAATCATAACAAAGGTAGCAAAAAGTAAAGAAAATTATCTCCTTTATTTATTTTAAATTTCTTATACCTCTTGCATTAAAAAGATCGAAATGCACAAGTTTAACATTTTCGTGTTTTTGGTTGTCGTTCAATCCGAATTCGAAGCTTGACCCAATGTTTTAGCATAGTTTCTTTATCCTGATTGTCCGTACCTAATCGATCGGTACCAATGGCACAACAACGAAGAAAGGTAAAGATAATAAAAGGTACCTTATGGCATCAACAGGAAACGTCTTCTCAGATTGTTTCCTTCTTAGAGAATGTAAGTTTCCGCCGTGGCAATAGTCAATGGCAAACCCTAGCAGCTCCTCGGTTTCCAAGACCCCTCGCAACTGTGGCAAGAGAGGGTGATTAAAACGACGCAATATTTGTTGTTCGAACGAGACCCTCTTGCAATGGCTGCTATTTCTCATCCGAACAAAAGCTTTTGAGACCACCTTCAACGCCAGCCATTGCTTCTCGTTTTGCCCTTCATTTATTTTCGCCAAGAAAACCAAGCCCTTGGCACCGCGTCCCAAGGCGGATACTACTTTGAGATTACAAAAGTCCAACGTGTTGCTACCATTATCCATGGCCCCGAGGTGGTCAGGAACCGAGGAAAAGCTAGGGGAGCCGGCTGGCTCAGGAAATAATGTTACGATTTATTATCAACTTTGTCTTTTGAGAGGTCTTTTATAGGGTTGCCATTGAAATCTTTGCACGGGAGCAGGGAGAAATGGATGATCCTATCACAATGCCTATGATGTTGAGCCACGTGGAACTTGAATGAATTTAGTTAGATGAGTTGTTAACGACACAAAGGGATTTGACAAAGCGAACAAACAACTCAATTGGAGATTGATGATCCATCATGGACGTAAACATACAACAAGTCATTAATAAGATTATTACCGTGTTGTTTCAACTTTCAACAATAATGTTCCATTGGTCCTGCACAACCATATTTCTAACCATACTACATGCATATCAAAATTAAGCCACCACATAACATTTTTGTCATATTTCATACAAATCTATCTACTTATATATATTATACTAAAATTGGGTTTTTTTCCCGACTAATGAAAGTGAGGTGTCAATTTCTTGTGAATCCATTTTTTCGCCAAAATAAATGCATTATTTTTTCTTCTAAGTTTATTTTATAAAAATATCTTTATTATAATTATACTATAATTAACATTTAAGTAATAATACATAATTATACTAATATAAAATACTCTTTTAATTAAATATCTATGTAATTCCTATCTAAATATAAATTGTATTTTAATATATTGAGTGGTAAATATAAAAAATATATATAATAGAAAAATTAAAATAACAAATAATATTTATCTATTCTATTTATTCTATTATATAAAAATCAAATTTTTGCACTTAATGATGGAACTGATGCGACATGCTCTTGAGATGTTTCTTGATTTATTTCATTTAATTCGTTAAACCAAATCAATTATAATTAATTAATTATATCAATTAAATAATTTGATTAGACATTCAAATCTCACCATTTATTATAATTTATATGAATTCATTAATTATATCAATTAATTAATTTAGTTAATTATATTAATTATTTGATTTGATTAGAGTAAATATCAAATTAATTAATAATTAATTTAATTAGTTTACTTTTTTTAATCTCATCTATTTATACAAGATCAAATATTTTGTACTCATTGGCTCTCTTTTCTCTCTCCCCCCTCCCTTCCTCCCTTCCACACTCTCTCTCTCTTGTTTAAGGTACAATTTTTATAATTTTTTTCATTTTTGTTTCTTTTATCTTTATTTATACATTTTATTTTTTTATTTTTTTAAAATTTTTGTTTATTTTAACTAATTATTATTAAACGCATAGGTTTTTTTCTTTTAGCTTCTGTTTAACAAAAAAGGTGTGCCATTTTTATGTTGTTTTTAAATAATCTTACTATAATTTTATTTTGTAATATTCTATTTTGTCATGTGTGTTTCAATTCATATATATATTGTCTTTTTTTTTGTGATTCACAATTAATATATACATTGTTTGTGTACGTGGTTTATATATATAATTTATTGTGATTCACAATTAATATATATATGTTAATATTTTATTGATTTCTTTATTATTTTTTTGTGTGTGTCTCTTTGTTGCTCTTTATTTTAGTTATATTCATTGATTTCTCTGTATTGATGCTCTTTTTATTTGAAATATCGTTACAATTTAGAGGGTATGTTGTGACCCATGTGATATTCGTTAATTTGGTGTATCTTTTTAGATTATGTTTTAATGTGTTTAAGGAGTTGACTTAAAATTATAATATGATATTTAAATTTATAATATGATTTATAGTATGCTAAAATTGTAACACCCTAACTACCAAAGCTCACACTTCCGGCTGCGCGACCCTGATAGCTTGGACATTACGACGACCCTTATACTATTTAATACTAAAATATGAACCTGTTTAAAACTTTTTGCCGCAAAATCGCTCCCAACATACTTCATTCGATAACGTACATCCATAGATACCATACAACTTACAAAAACTCATAAAGAGTACATATATATATATATATATCCCTCTTACAAAATATATCAAGATAACGGCGAGGTTACAATAAATATTAATCTAAAGCAATACAGAACATCTCAACAATAATTAAATAAACTCTTCGTGACATCTGGGTCCATATCCTGAAAGGAAGAAAAATGTAGGGGATGAGAACATCATCGTCGAAAAGGTTCTCAGTAGAGGATTTTTGGGAATTACTGTAATAGGATACGTGAAGATAAACCATACTAGTGATTAAAAACCGTCTTATGCCTCTTTTCAAAAATAACGGTTTTCAATAAAAGTAAAGTCGGAAATCTTTTCTGAAAGAGAAACCGTTCAATTCTCAAAAACATCAAAAGTCTTTCAAAAAGGTTTATCTATGCTGAACCAAAATAGCCTTTCATATTTTTTCCAAACCAGAAACACAAAACCGAAACCAACCATCGGTCCATCTCATTCAACCACGGCCCTAGGCCAAAACAATCTAACCACAACCAATCCACCACAATTCAACAGAGTTTCAGTTGCAAACACAAGTAGGAAGGTTCAAGTACAAACAAACAGTTACAACAAGTAGGGCAATTAGCAGTTAAACACAAGTAATCACATAGACAAACCAAGTACAATATGCACACTCAATCAATGTCACATAGATGCATATGATGCATGCCTGTTCCTAGTGGCTGAAGGTATCATCTGTCGGTTATAGAGTCAACCCGACAAGTCTTGGTAGCTAACCATTGGACTGTCCCTCTATCGTGCATCCCCAACTCGAGTTATACTCATCATAATCTTGATCACAATCATGATCCATATCAAAAACCCTCACTGGTTTATATTCACTGGAGCGAGCTCATCCGGGGCTTTCACAGTACCCGACCACCCTTATGACATAGGGTCAACAGAGTCTCGAGTCTCCACCTAGAGCACGTGGTGGCTAGCCACTGCTTTCTTCCAGGGAAATCGTGTCTAAGAGATTGGAAGTGCAAATCACAAATATCAATAATTCAGCATATATGCATTCATTCTCAGCCATGGATCAACATCCATCTCAGCCATTCGGCTCACGGTTCAACCCAGAACTAGCCAATATTCATAATCATACACAGTCACTCCGGCTCACAGTTCAATCCAGAACCAGCCAATATTCATAATCATACACAGCCATTCCGGCCCATAACAAAACAGCACTTCTACCATTTAACATCATCAATTTCATAAAACCGGCATTTAAGCCATAAATCACTTTTCTCAAGTCATTTTACTTTAAAATCAAATTTCAACTCTTTTTAGCCTTGGCTTTAAAGATCTCATTTCTCATATCATCTCAGGCTCATAAGCCACTTTTACTCAAGGTAAATTCCCCTTTTAAAAATAATACCACACTCGGCATCCTCTTTCCAAAACTTCCATAAACATGGCAAGTTAAATATTTATTTTGAAATATTCAAAATCATCCATCCAATAATAGAATTGTATAACAAAAGTTTCTCGGCAGATTCTCAAGTCTTTAGGGGAGAATATCATAACTCATTTTGCCAAAATTCACTTAAAATCATTAAAAACCTTGGCTTCCTGATTTGAGTAATAAAATAGGATCTAAGCCAATCTGAGTCATGTAATCAATTACTCCTTTCAAAGCCATTTCCTTTACTTAAACAAAACCGGCTTCAATTCCATGATTAAATCTGAAGCGTTTCAAACTGCTAAGAGAATCATTTTTGTTGTGTTAAACTATAGTTCAAAGGATACTCTAAATCTTACTTAAAATGTCAAAATAATGAGGTTCACCAATCGAAATCCAATTCCTTTTAAAATCACGAAAACTTTTCCAAGGGACAATATTTATGTTTAATAGAGAAAAACATAAACCCGTTTTACCTTTTAAAACAGCCTCAAAGCAAAATTCTCTTTCGAATGACTTGTACCCAAAGACATACTGTTCTTCTTGGAAAATAAGGAGAAATCATGATTCTCTTTTCAACAATTCTTTCAGAGCGTAGCTTCATTGCTTTCATAATTGTTCTAAGTAAAGATAATAAAAGAAGCCCTAAATTCATAATCCTTGAAGTAAATAGAAATGACATTAGACTCAAAATTTCCCAAATAACATTTCAAATAAAGAATCGGATTTTATAAAAATTTTCGACAGCATCTCCCCTAAAACTTGGACTTTACCACCCGGTTCGGGTCCCAACTAAACCTGTTGAGTTAAGAAATTAACTAAATTAATTAGTGATGACAAATATTATTTTTGCAAAAAATAAATAATTAGTGTTGATTAATTATATTTACTTATTACTAATTATTTATTGTTGCAAGCCAAATTTCAATAGCCCAAATGGAATAAAAAGCAATCAACAAAAATGTTGGGCTGAAAGCAAAGAAAGAAGCCAAAGAAATCAAATCGGGCCAAGCATATCAATACCCGATCCAAGCCCAATCTGGTTTCAGAAAAGCAAATCCCTCTCTTTTGCTTAACCAAAAGCAACGTTCATCTCTCTTTTGTCCTAGTCAAATCAGAGTTTCAGAAAAGTAAGAAAGAGAAAGAGAGAGAGCTTCTTCACCAAGCTAGTCACCAAAGAAGCAAGAGAGAGAAGGATTAAGCTTGAAAGGCAGATATCAAATCACCTAGTTCAAACCCAATCAAGCTTAGGTTAAAGGTAACCCAGAAAGAGAATTTCTATTCTTCTCTGCTGTGTATCTATGGTCTTAAACAAGATTTGGGGACCAAGTTGGTTTTCAAGGGCTCAGATCAAGTTGACCATTGGAAGATTTCTATGGTTGCTATTTTATGGCTTTCGGCCAAGATGAGAAAGTCAGAAGGAGAGTTTCTACTCTGAGGATTAAGGAGAAAAAGTAAATATGTGGGTTGGTGAAGCTCAAAGCTCAAGGTGTTGACCTTGGAAGAAGAACCCAGCAACATGCAAGGAGATAAAAGAAGCTTGATGTTCATTCAGAAAGTAAGGAGAGAAAATCAGAGATTGAGAACAGCGTTCTATTAAGAAGTTCCTCTACTTGGATAATGCTTTCTTTCAAAGAAGCATTCGGCCAATACTGAAGAGCTGCATATGAGGTTTGCGAATCTGATTTTACACATAGCAAAGAGGCTGCTGATGAAGTCAATCCCCTTCATATTTTACTGATTATAATGTACTTTTCTAAGTTTATCTTTCTGTAATTTCTTGAGAGAAAAGGCATTGTGAGAAAGCTCAAGAAAAAGCCATGAGTGGAAAAAGGGTGAGAGATACACTGGAGAGAAAAGCCTAGAGTTATTTTCTGATTTCTTTAGGTTGATTAAGTGTCTTGTATCTTGCACATATAAGGTATCCCTTTCTTAGTTGGGTTAGCACTAAAAGGAATAGTTAAGTATTAGCATAGCCAATGTCAAGTTAGGTTAGAACTTGAGTGTGAAAGGATTGGGTCAATCCTGTGAAATTGGTGTATGTAATACTGTTAACTATAGTGAAATTCTTCCATAATTGTGGAGGAGACTTGATGTAGGTTGCATAGCACAAGGCAACCAAACCAGGATACATGCTGGTATTAGCTTTTCTCTTCTCTGCTGAGTTCTGTTTTTTGATATTCATGAGACAAAAATAAATTGTCTCATAAATTTTCGCTGCTGAGTTCAAACAGAACCTGAATTGAAAGTTTGTTTAAAAGGGTAATAACTGCAATTAAAAGGAAGGCATAGATTCAACCCCCCTTATCTAAGCCTACCACAACCTTCAATTGGTATCAAGAGCTAAGGTCTCAAGAATCAAGCTTAACCGCTTGGAGCAAAGATCCAATGGCGAACAACTTGGGCACAACCACAGTTGCCTACACCCTTACTAAAGGCCAGTCAAACAACTGGCCACCTTTCTTCAACGGGAAGAACTACTCCTACTGGAAAGAAAGGATAAGGATTGTCATTCAATCTATTGACTACAACATATGGAAGATTGTCATGAGCGGTCCAAAGATCCCAACGAAAACAAGTGCTGATGGAGTGGTGACTCCAAAAGAAGAAGCTGAATGGAATGAGGATGACGAGAAGAAGATAGAGCTGAATGCTAAAGCAATCAACCTTCTTCACTGTGCTATCAGCTTTGAAGAGTACCGGAAGGTGTCTAGATACAAGACAGCCAAAGAAATCTGGGAAAAACTCCAGGTTAGACACGAAGGCACCAAACAAGTAAAAGAAACGAGGATTGATATGCTGCGAAAAGAGTACGAGATGTTTAGCATGAAGGATGGAGAAAGCATTGATGAAGCATTTGAGAGATTCTTAATCATAATCAACAACCTTGATGCTATGGGTACAAACTATGCAGAACAAACCTTGGTGAGAAAACTCCTTAGAAGCCTCACAAAAGAATGGGAAAACACTGCCACTGTCCTAACCGAGAGTAACAACATAAGTCCCATAACCTATAATGAGCTGAGAGGAAAACTCCTTGCCTATGAAGCCACACACACAAACACAGACTAAAAAAAAAAGGGAATAGCCCTCAAGTCACAAATAGAACCGAAAGAGAGTGAGTCTAGTGATGGTATTTCAGATGACGAGCTTTTGTTTTTTGCTAGGAGATTTAGAAGAATGATGAAGAACAAGGGCAAATACAAAGGTTCAAGTTCAAAGGAGCACAAGATCGACTTGAGCAAAGTGACGTGCCATCACTGCAAGGAGGCTGGACACTTCAAGCTAAACTGTCCAAAGCCCAAAAAGGAAGACAAAGGAAAGAAGGAAAGGAATAGAGTACTCATGGCAGCTTGGGAGGATCTTGAGAATGACTCAAATGAAGAAGAAGAATCTGAAGGAGATGACAAAGACTGCTTTATGGCTGGAAACAACAATCTTGATGAGGTAAACTATTATGATTTGACCATTGAGAACTTGCATGCTATTATTGATGATCTCACTTTAAACACATCAAAACTGCTTGATAAATACAATGAATGCAGATCTAAAAGAGATGTGTTAAGAGCTGAAAATGATTTTTTAAAAGAAAAAGTGAAGGAAACTGAATATGCTTTGGACATCATTGAAGAAAACAGATTTCTAAAATCTGAACTTGAAAAATTAAAAGGAAAGCACATTGTGGATCCTTCTCATGAGTTAATTGCTGAAAATGAAAGATTAAATGATATGATTAAAAGGCTAAATGGTGACTTAGCAAAATTTGCTCAAGGTTCTAGCAACTTGGACAAATTACTTGCAAGTCAAAGACCATTGTTTGAAAAATCTGGTTTAGGCTACATAGCCAAGGAAGATGTAGTTTCTAATATTTCCTCTATAAAATTTGTGGCTTCTTCATCAAATACCAAATCCATACCAAGCAAATCAGGTATCGGATATGTTTCAACTTGTGAAGGAAAATTTGATGAAGCATACACAAGTGAAACTGAGCCTTCACCAAGAACTGGTCTGAGTTCAAACTGGCCAAGTTTGGGTTACATTTCGAAAAATGAGGCTGCTTTCAAGAAACCACCATTTTACAACAAAACCTCATTTTCGAAAGGTAAAAATGTTCAAATAAATTCTGGTGAAAATGCTTTTGCAAAGAGGAATAACTTTAATAAAAATCAGTTTGTCAAAAGAGATGCATCTCTTCCAAAAACCAGAAAATTTCAACCATTTAACCATTTCAAGCAATTTAACTCACCTAAATTTCAGCGACACACATCAGAAAATCATTGTATTAATTGCAAGAAAGTTGGTCACTCATATGAACAATGCTTCATTGAAAAGAGAGTTGTAGGAAACAAAGTCTACAATGTTGTTTGTGATTTTAACACACTTGGGCAACCAAGATGGATTAACTTCAAAGGATCCAAATTAATTTGGATACCTAAGGCTACTTGAAACTCATCATGCAGATTTGCCTAGCATCTAAAAATAAAAGGGACATGTGGTACATGGATAGTGGATGTTCAAGGCACATGACTGGAAGGTCAACCTATTTCATCAAACTAAATAAGTATGATGGAGGTTTTGTGACCTTTGGAGATGATGGTAAAGGTAAAATCATTGCTGTTGGAAAAGTAGGTAATGAGCAATCTACTTTCATTGATGATGTACTTTTGGTATGTGGTTTAAAGCACAATCTTTTGAGTATAAGTCAACTGTGTGATTTAGGATATTTAGTTGTTTTCAAAAGGCTTGAATGCTGAGTTGTTAATGAAAAGATAAATGAAGTGATGTTTGTTGCCAAGTGTTTCAATAATATATATGGACTTACTCTTGATGAACTAAAGGATCAAAATGTAGCTTGTCTTCACTCTAAAGAATCTGAAAAGTGGTTATGGCACAAGAGATTGGGCCATGCAATTATGTTTCAAATAAACAAACTTGTAAAGAAAGAATTAGTAAGAGGTCTTCCTTTGATAAAGTTTGACAAAGACATTACTTGTGATGCTTGCCAAATGGGAAAACAAACAAAAAGTTCTTTTAAACCAAAGGAAGACATCTCTACTAAAAGACCATTTGAGTTGCTACACATTGATTTATTTGGCCCAATAAGAACTCAAAGCCTAGGTGGTAAACATTATGGTTTAGTGATTGTGGATGACTATACTAGGTTTGGTTGGGTTTTATTTTTTGCACACAAAAAAAATGAAGCCTTTTCGGTGTTTGAACCTTTTTGCAAGAAAATTCAAAATAAAAAGGATTTGAAAATCTCTTCTATAAGAAGTGATCATGGAACTAAATTTGAAAATAATTTGTTTGAATCCTTTTCTGAGGAATTTGGAATATCTCACAACTTCTCTTGTCCAAGAACACCACAACAAAATGGTGTTGTGGAAAGAAGAAATAGAAGCATACAAGAGATGACAAGAGCTATGCTTTGTGAGAGTAATGTTCCTAAATTCCTTTGGGCTGAAGTGGTTAACACATCTTGCCACTTTTTAAATAGAACAATCATAAAGAAATTTTTGAAGAAAACCCCTTATGAACTTTGGAAAGGGTACCCACCAAACTTAGACTACTTACACATCTTTGGATGCAAATGTTTTGTTTTAAATAACAAAGAAAATTTGGGAAAATTTGATCCAAAGGCTTATGAGTGTTTGTTTGTAGGATATTCCACAACTAGTAAAGCATATATGGATTATCATCAAGATACTAGAATTATTAAGGAGTCCATACATGTTACATTCTGTGATACTAACTTGGTACAAAGCATTTTGGAAGATTGTTGGTGGACGAAATTGTGATCCTCAAAGTTGGTCTCTTTGTATTTGTATGAAATCAAAAATACCCCAAAGAGATCATGGTGTGATGAATTGGGATCCTAATAATCTCTGGTGTGATCATAACTCCGTTCAACTTAACTAGCAAGTGTACTGGATCATCCAAGTAATACCTTACGTGAGTAAGGGTCGATCCCACAGAGATTGTTGGTATGAAGCAAGCTATGGTCACCTTGTAAATCTCAGTTAGGCAGATTAAATGGTTATGGTTTTCGAAAATTAATAATAAATAGAAAATAAAAAGGGATTGAAATACTTATGTAAATCAATAGTGGGAATTTCAGATAGGCGTGTGGAGATGCTAGAATCCTTTTGAATCTCTACTTTCTTATTGCTTTCATCCAATTCTTCTCACTCCTTTCCATGGCAAGCTGTATGTAGGGCATCACCATCATCAATGGCTACTTTTAATCCTCTCGGGAAAATGGTCCTATGCGCTGTCACTGCACGGCTAATCGTCTGGAGGCATCACCCTTGCCGATGGCTACATCCCATCCTCTCAGTGAAAATGGTCCAAATGCTCTGTCACAGCACGGCTAATCATCTGTCGGTTCTCAATCAGGTTGGAGTAGAATCCATTGATTCTTTTGCGTTTGTCATCACGCCCAGCCTTCAGGAGTTTGAAGCTCGTCACAGTCATTCAATACCGGAATCCTACTCGGAATACCACAGACAAGGTTAGACTTTCCGGATTCCCAGGATCCTACTAGGAATACCACAGACCAGGTTAGACTTTCCGGATCCTCATGAATGCCGCCATCTATCTAGCTTATACCACGAAGATTCTGTTGGTGAATCTAAGAGATATGCGCCCGGTCTAGAGTAGAACGGAAGTGGTTGTCAGTCATGCACGTTCATAGGTGAGAATGATGATGAGTGTCACAGATCATCACATTCATCAAAGTATTGTGCAACGTATATCTTGGAATAAGAATAAAAGAGAATTGAATAGAAAGTAATAGTAATTGTATTGAAACTTGAGGTACAGCAGAGCTCCACAGCCTTAATCTATGGTGTGCAGAAACTCCACTGTTGAAAATACATAAGTGAAAGGTTCAGGCATGGCCGAATGGCCAGCCCCTATGGTCTAATGACTAGGCATCCAAAGATATCTAATACACTAGTAAAAAGTTCTATTTATAATAAACTAGCTACTAGGGTTTACATGAGTAAGTAGTTGATGCATAAATCCACTTCCGGGGCCCACTTGGTGTATGTTTGGGCTGAGCTTGATCTATCCACAAGCTGAGGCTTTTCTTGGAGTTGAACTCCAAGTTATAGCGTGTTTTGGGCGTTCAACTCCGGATCATGACGTGTTTCTGGCGTTTAACTCCAGACAGCAGCATGTACTTGGCGTTCAACGCCAATTTACGTCATCAATTTCCGAATAAAGTGTGGACTATTATATATTGCTGGAAAGCTCTGGATGTCTACTTTCGAACACCGTTAAGAGCGCGCCATTTGGAGTTCTGTAGCTCCAGAAAATATATTTCGAGTGAAAGGAGGTCAAATTCCAACAGCATCAGCAGTCCTTTTGTCAGCCTTTTTCAGAGTTTTGCTCAAGTCCCTCAATTTCAGCCAGAAATTACCTGAAATCAAAGAAAAACACACAAACTCATAGTAAAGTCCAGAAATATAATTTTTGCCTAAAAACT
>NC_029781.3:60903183-60906146 GCF_000817695.3 Arachis duranensis
TCATAGTAAAGTCCAGAAATGTGAATTTAGCATAAAAACTAATGAAACCTAAAAGTAACTATATCCTATTAAAAACTACCTAAAAACAATGCCAAAAAGCGTATAAATTATCCGCTCATCACAACACCAAACTTAAATTGTTGCTTGTCCCCAAGCAACTGAAAATCAATTAGGAATAAAAGAAGAGAATATACTAAAAATTCCAGAATATCAATGAATATTAATTTAATTAGATGAGCGGGACTTGTAGCTTTTTTGCTTCTGAATAGTTTTGGCATCTCACTTTTTCCTTTGAAGTTTAGAATGATTGGCTTCTCTAGGAACTTAGAATTTCGGATAGTGTTATTGAATTTCCTAGTTAAGCATGTTGATTCTTGAACACAGCTACTTTTATGAGTCTTGGCCGTGGCCCTAAGCATTTTATTTTCCAGTATTACCACCGGATACATAAATGCCACAAACACATGACTGAGTGAACCTTTTCAGATTGTGACTCAGCTTTGCTAGAGTCCTCAGTTAGAGGTGTCCAGAGCTCTTAAGCACACTCTTTTTGCTTTGGATCACGACTTTAACCACTCAGTCTCAAGCTTTTCACTTGGACCTTCATGACACAAGCACATGGTTAGGGACAGCTTGATTTAGCCGCTTAGGCCTGGATTTTATTTCCTTGGGCCCTCCTATCCATTGATGCTCAAAGCCATGGATCCTTTTTTCCCTTGCCTTTTGGTTTTAAGGGCTATTGGCTTTTTCTGCTTGCTTTTCCTTTTTTTCTTTCTATTTTTTTCGCCATTTTTTTCAAGCCTTTGATTTTTTCACTGCTTTTTCTTGCTTCAAGAATCAATTTTATGATTTTTCAGATCATCAATAACGTTTCTCTTTGCTCATCATTCTTTCAAGAGCCAACAGTTTTAACATTCATAAACAACAATATCAAAAGATATATGCACTGTTTAAGCATTCATTTAGAAAACAAAAAGTATTGTCACCACATCAATAAAATTAAATTAAATTCAAGGATAAATTCGAGATTCATGTACTTCTTGTTCTTTTGAATTAAAAACATTTTCATTTAAGAAAGGTGAAGGATTAATGGAATTATTCATAACTTTAAGACATAGTTACTAAACACTAATGATCATGAAGTAGAGACACAAAACATAAATAAATATGAAGCATAAAAAATCAAAAAACAGAGAAATAAGAACAAGGAATGAGTCCACCTTAGTGAGGGTGGCACCTTGTTGAAGAACCAATGGTGCTCTTTGAGCTCCTCTATGTCTCTTCCTTGCTTCTGTTGAATGATTCCTAGTAATTTTGGTATTCCTACCCTTAGTTTCTTCCAATAATTATGTGGAGGAACATATATCCCCTGAGGTATCTCAGGGATCTCTTGATTTGCAGTCAAATGTTCTACCACTGAGCTATAAACCCTTTACATGAGTCTTTTCATCTCCCCTGACTCAGAGGTGGAAGCTTTTGTCTTCCCTTTTTTTCTCTTCTTTTTTTTTTGAGGTTTCTCTGGCCTTAGGTGCCATCAATGGTTATGGAAAAGCAAAAAGCTATGCTTTTACCACACCAAACTTAGAAAATTGCTCGCCCTCGAGCAAGAAAAGAAAGAAAAGATGAAGAATAAGAAGAAGATATGGAAAAGATGGAAGGATATGTGTATTTGGCTATATGGGTGGGATTGGGTGGGGAAGAGATTTTGAATGTTGAAGGTAGGTGGGGTGTTTGGGGAAGAGTGGATGAATGTGAGTGGTGAATGGAAAACAGAAGGGATGACTATGAATGGAGAGAGAAGGCGAGGTAGGTGGGGATCCTGTGAGGTCCACAGATCCTGAGGTGTCAAGGAATTCCATCCCTGCATCAAATAGGCATGTAAAATGCCTTTGCACACCATTCTGGCATTTAAACGCCGAGTGGTGCACATTCTGGGCGTTCAACGCCCATATGTAACATGTTTCTGGCGTTGAACACCAGTTTCTTGCTTGTTACTCGCGTTCAGCGCCAGCTTTTCCTCTAGGCACATTCCTGGCATTCAGCGCCAGAATGTTTCTTGTTTCTGGCGTTCAACGCCAGATTCATGCTTTGTTCTGGCGTTGAACGCCAGCCAGATGCTCCTTACTAGCGTTGAACGCCAGTCTGTGCTTCCTCCAGGGTGTGATTTTTTTCTTCTGCTGTTTTTGATCCTGTTTTTAATTTTTATATTTTTTTCGTGACTCCACATGATCATGTACCTAATAAAACACAAAATAACAATAAAATAAAAATTAGATAAATAAAATTGGGTTGCCTCCCAACAAGCGCTTCTTTAATGTCAATAGCTTGACAGTGGCTCTCATGGAGCCATTGAAGGACTAATTCACCTCTGTTGACATCTATCACAGCTCTTGCTGTGGCTAGGAAAGGTCTTCTAAGGATTATGCATTCATCCTCTTCCTTCCTAGTGTCTAAGATTATGAAATCAGCAGGGATGTAAAGACCTTCAACCTTTACTAACACGTCCTCTATTTTTCCATAAGCTTGTCTCAATGACTTGTCTGCCAATTGTAATGAGAACAAGGCAGGTTGTACCTCAATGATCCCCAGCTTCTCCATTACAGAGAGTGGCATAAGATTTATCCCTGACCTTAGATCACATAGAGCCTTTTCAAAGGTCATGGTGCCTATGGTACAAGGTATTAAGAATTTGCCAGGATCTTGTCTCTTTTGAGGTAAAATTTGCTGAATCCAGGTATCTAGTTCATTAATGAGCAAGGGAGGTTCACTTTCCCAAGTCTCATTACCAAACAACTTGGCATTCAGCTTCATGATAGCTCCTAAATATTGAGCAACTTGCTCTCCAGTCCCATTTTCATCCTCTCCAGAGGAAGAATAGTCTTCAGAGCTCATGAATGGCAGAAGGAGATTTAATGGAATCTCTATGGTCTCTATATGAGCCTCAGATTCTTTTGGATCCTTAT
>NC_029781.3:60906408-60906653 GCF_000817695.3 Arachis duranensis
TCACTCATGAAACTGAAAGTGGCCTTTGACAGATCAGAGACTAGATTGGCTAAATTAGAAGTGTTTTGTTCAGAATTCTTTATCTGTTGCTGAGAAGATGATAAAAAGGCTTGCTATTGCTCAGCCTATTACGTCCACCATTGTTAAAGCCTTGTTGAGGCTTTTGTTGATCCTTCAATGAGAAATTTGGATGATTTCTCCATGATGAATTATAGGTGTTTCCATAAGGTTCACCCATGTAATTG
>NC_029781.3:60906845-60907118 GCF_000817695.3 Arachis duranensis
ATCAATTTCAAGAACTCCCTTCCTCTGAGGCGTCCCATTATTCACGGAATTCCTCTCAGAAGTGTACATGAATTGGTTATTTGCAACCATGTCAACGAGTTCTTGAGGCTCTTCAGGCGTTTTCTTTAGGTGAATAGATCCACCTACAGAATGGTTCAATGACATTTTCGAAAATTCAGATAGACCATAATAGAATATATCTAATATGGTCCATTCTGAAAACATGTCAGATGGACACCTTTTGGTCAGCTGCTTGTATCTTTCCCAAGCTTT
>NC_029781.3:60907248-60909602 GCF_000817695.3 Arachis duranensis
AAGAAGGCAGTGACCAGCTTATCCCAGGAGTCCAGGCTATCCTTGGGTTGTGAATCCAACCATATTCTAGCTCTGTCTCTTACAGCAAAAGGGAAAAGCATGAGTCTGTAGACTTCAGGATCAACTCCATTCGTCTTTACAGTCTCACAGATCTGCAAGAACTCAGTTAAAAACTGATAAGGATCTTCAGATGGAAGTCCATAAAACTTGCAGTTTTGTTGCATTAAGGCAACTAGCTGAGGTTTCAGCTCAAAGTTGTTGGCTCCAATGGCAAGAATGGAGATGCTTCTTCCATCAAATTTGGACGTTGGCTTTGTAAAGTCACCAAGCATTATCCTTGCATTATTATTATTTTCGGCTGCCATCTCCTTCTCTTGTTCGAAAATTTCTAAAAGGTTACTTCTGGATTGTTGTAATTTAGCTTCTCTTAGTTTCCTCTTCAGAATCCTTTCAGGTTCTGGATCAGCTTCAACAAGAGTGCCTTTTTCCTTATTCCTGCTCATATGACAGAGTAGAGAAAAAGAAAAAAGAAAGAGGAATCCTCTATGTTACAGTATAGAGATTTCTTTATGTTAGTAGAAAAAGGAAGGGGAGAAGAATGAAGAAGAATGAATAGTCTGTATAAAGAGTAAGGATAGGGGAGGTGAAGAGAAGTGTTAGTAAATAAATAATTAAATAGAATAAGAAAAGAGAGGGGAATTTCGAAAATAATTTTTGAAAAAGGGGTTAGTAATTTTTGAAAATTAAAGATAAGATGTAATTAAAATTAAAACATGAAACAATAAGTTAATTAAAAAGAATTTTTGAAAAAGGGGTGAGATATTTTTGAAAATTAGAGAGGAAAGAGTAGTTAGGTGGTTTTGAAAAAGATAGAAAACAAACAAAAAGTCAAAGAGTTAGTTGAAAAAGATATTAAAATCAAATTTGAAAAGATAAGAAGATAAGAAGTTAGATAAGATATTTAAAATCAAATTTGAAAGAGATAAAATTTTTGAAAAAGATAAGATAAAAGATAAAAAGATTTAATTTTTTTTTAAATTTAAAATTACTTACTTCACTAACAAGAAACTTCAAGATAAAATTCTAGAACTTAAAGATTGAACCTTTCTTAACAAGAAAGTATCAAACTTCAAATTTTTGAATCAATCACATTAATTGTTAGCTAACTTTCGAAAATATGATATACAGATAAGAAAAAGATTTTGAAAATATTTTGAAAAATAATTTTGAAATTTTCGAAAAATAGAAAAAAAAATGAAAAAGATATAATTTTAGAAAAAGATTTTGAAAATATAAGATTTTTAAAATTGAAATATTGACTTGACTTGTAAGAAACAACTAATTTTTAAAAATTTTTGACCAAGTCAACCCAAAATTTCAAAAATTTGGAGGGAAATAAGGAAAAGATATTTTTTTGATTTTTGAATTTTTAATGAGGAGAGAGAAAAACACAAACATGACCCAAAACATGAAAATTTTGGATCAAAACACAAGATGCATGCAAGAACACTATGAATGTCAAGATGAACACCAAGAACACTTTGAAGATCATGATGAACATCAAGAACAAATTTTTGAAAAATTTTTAATGCAAAGAAAATATGCAAGACACCAAACTAAGAGATCTTTAATGCATGGACTCTAACAAACAAAAAATGCATATGAAAAACAACAAACAACACAAAACAAGAAATCATCAAGATCAAACAAGAAGACTTATCAAGAACAACTTGGTGGACGAAATTGTGATCCTCAAAGTTGGTCTCTTTGTATTTGTATGAAATCAAAAATACCCCAAAGAGATCATGGTGTGATGAATTGGGATCTTAATAATCCCTGGTGTGATCATAACTCCGTTCAACTTAATCAGCAAGTGTACTGGGTCATCCAAGTAATACCTTAGGTGAGTAAGGGTCGATCCCACAGAGATTGTTGGTATGAAGCAAGCTATGGTCACCTTGTAAATCTCAGTTAGGCAGATTAAATGGTTATGGTTTTTGAAATTTAATAATAAATAGAAAATAAAAAGGGATAGAAATACTTATGTAAATCAATAGTGGGAATTTCAGATAGGCGTGTGGAGAAGCTAGAATCCTTTCGAATCTCTACTTTCTTATTGCTTTCATCCAATTCTTCTCACTCCTTTCCATGGCAAGCTGTATGTAGGACATCACCATCATCAATGGCTACTTTTAATCCTCTCGGAAAAATGGTCCTATGCGCTGTCACTGCACGGCTAATCGTCTGGAGGCATCACCCTTGACAATGGCTACATCCCATCCTCTCAGTGAAAATGGTCCAAATGCCCTGTCACAGCACGGCTAATCATCTGTCGGTTCTCAATTAGGTTGGAA